>NC_135845.1:452500-487500 GCF_029677425.1 Wolffia australiana
AGTCATAGCATAAATTATGCATATTATCCCCAGAGGGCCTGGCACAACCTCACCTATAACATGATCATATTTGGGAGGACCTTTTAATGCATTTTACTATGTGTCTCCCAACCTCTATAGATTATGACTCTAATATGGTGGTTGTGGATAGGGTGCAAAATTATGCTCATTTCATTCCAGTAGAAAAACTTTACTAAACTCCTATACTTTGGGTGAACATTTATTCCAGTAGCTGAAATATTTGCAAAAGTCATCGTAAGATTTCATGGTATTTCGTAAACTATAGTTTCAAACAAGGGTTCAACCTTTCCCTGTTCCTTTGGATGAGCATTGAAGAAACTCCGAGACACAATCCTTAAGCTCATTTTATGATAGATATTAAATGGCCTTAAGCCGGATCACACCTATCTGTCATATTTAAGTTCATTAAACATAAATATTTATTATCAAGTCCATGAATTATATGCAATGACTAAATGAATTATATGATATCTTAAGTGATTACCAGTCTCAATACATGTATTAAAAATATTTATATCCAAAAGATACTTGATGGGGACAATAAAAATCCAAAAATAAAAACAATATTTAATCCGACTTACATTATAAGTATGGTTGGTCTCATGACCATTTGTTTAAAGATGCCTTAGACAGATGGTGGGCACTCTCTAGGGAAAGAATTCATTGAACTGATCTATGTGAATCCCTGTAGGAATTATGCCTGACTCTACATCAGGTAGATACATGTCACGGTCACTGGTAAACTCAAAATTAATGTTAAATTTATATGGTTGTTGGATTTTGTATTTAATCAATAAATTTACGAAAACCTAAACTCATGTGAGAATGGATCATCTCAATAGGGAAAAATATTTTGAGATTAAATTGATTTTAATATAAATTAAATAAATGAGATTAGGTAGGTATAAAATATGAGATGGTGGGACAAAGGCAACGATGAGGTGAGAAGGTGATAATCAATATGTATTATGAGGTGAGAAGGTGGATGAAGATATGGGAGTGAGAATACATTTAAATAAGAGATTAAGGCTCTGTAGAAAATTATAAAATAGGAGATGAATCTACCCTAATAACAATGACAAAGACGAGACTGAGGCAAGACAACATACCTAGGTCCTTACATTCCATTAGGCTCACATCACTTTGCTGTTGTGTAAAAGCCTCTCCACTTCTCATTTGGTTCTCCTCAATCCCCTAAGATACCAAGAAACCCTTGATGGATCCTCAACTTCATCCTCTCTCTATCAGCTTACCCACTTAGGCAGCAAGCTCCCAAACACTTTTCAAATGATATGCTGGGTTCTAGTGCCTTGTTTGAAGTGTACACAACTTTTCTATGCAATGGAAGCTGTGATCGATTATAAATCAATCTCCAAAACATCATACATCATATGTACCTTGTGTGGAACTTCTTCCACCCTTGACTTGCACCCCTAGAGATTTTTTTGAAGCTATTCATGTGTCTCGCCTCCAGAAGTATCGACAATGTCAAGTTGCTCTTGGGTCTCCACTTCTTCTTCAACTCTTTTTGAAACTAGCATAGATCTCCTCACCATGAAGACTCGCTTTGTGGATGAGTGGAGAGAACTCGACAGGAGGAAGGTGGTGAGCCAGCTCTGGCTGGCTAGGATGCCTAAAGTGGATGATCCCCCCTATTTATATTTACTTAAGAATTTTTATAATAAACTATTAAGTAAAATATATCCACAAATGCCCCTGTTTTTGTATGCATGTGACCTAGGCCCATGTGTCATTATAGTTAATAACTTTAGTGGCCCAATAAAAATTATTAACCACTCTTATTAATTGCCTATATCAACAGATAGATTAAAACTAGGATTTGATTTAACCCAATTGATATGTTAAGATTCCAACCGTGAGGTGCCAAATTATACCTCATGCTCTAGAAGGTACTGAGTAGTGTTTGCACTCTCTCATGAAAACTTTACAATCACTGGTTACCATATATATATATATATATAATCCTCCGTCTACTCACAAATGACTTAGGGTATGGTTAATTTTTAAACCCTAATCTGTCATTTGATTAGGATTGATGCATAATGAAGATCTTTGGTGAATGCCTTTTCAAATATCCTAACCACCTTGGACAGGGATTCAGCTACATTCGCTTCCTTGAGCCAATCTCCGCTTATACTAAGGGCTTGACCACTCAAACATCTTAATGTGTTTCTCACTCTATTCGTGTGAAAAATTATTTGAATCTCTCTTTTTATTGTTATTTGGCAAAAAACACGGTGCCGGGTATGGCCAACCCTTCAGTTGTGCCTGTAGACCGATCTAGCCGTGCCCTGGACGCCACCCAGGGGGATTTTATTTATAAAGTGAAGTGTTTATGAATGTTTATAGGCGTGGAACGAGTATAAATATCCCAATTACACTCGGATCCCACTCGTCCACACCCATGTGTAGGAAAGGAAACGATACATAAGTTATACCTTGTAGGTGCTTAGAGAAGTGCCCGCGTTGACGCCTCACACGAGCCCCCCTCATGATGATGGTGGAGAGATAGTGGAGCTGTCCTCGTCTTTAACAAGTGCATTGATGAAGTGCATGACGAGGACTTCATCTGAGGTGGGCGCAGTTCACCCGTTGTCATGATCGTAAGATCAGGCGTGAGCGCTCCTACCTCGAGTGCTCCACGCGATCTGCCACTCCCGTGGGCCCTCCTTCAAAAGTGTGCAGCGCATGCAAAGGTTCTGCAAGCCGAGACATTCGACGCGATAGCATCCCCTAGCGGTCGAAGGGAGCGCCTGCCAAGAAAGGAAAAGGGAGGAAGGGAGTCGTGTGTGTACCGCGTGGTTGGCGAGGGCATCTGCTGTCTAGTTGTCTTCTCGTAGCTAATGACGAACGCTAGTTATGCGAGGGCGGCATCACATGATGTCCTGCCATACACGGTGTAGTCGCCATTCGGAGCATGTACCTGCATGAAGCATGTAGACTAACACCTGTGAGTACGATTCTACGACGATATTATGAAGGTTTTGTTCCTCGCAAAGGAGTAAACCATCACGTATCGCCATAGCTTCGGTTAATGTGTTAGTTTGTACGCCATAGAAAGAGGAGAAAGTAAAGAGAATACTCCCTGTATGATCCCGGAGGATACCACCTCGCCCTGTTGGCCCCGGGTTCCCTTTGGACGCACCATCCACATTCAGTTTGAGGCTGCCAATTGGCAGTCGGTGCCAATGGATGACCTGTAGCTGAATGCGGATAGGGGAAAGTGTCACCGGAATGCCCCAGGCACGAAGGAGATCGCATCCGAGTGCTGAGCTGTAGTTGCGAGTGGGGATGAGATGGTGGATGCGTCGTGTCCATAGCTTGACGCGACACATGATATCCACGGTGCGCATGGGAGTCCCTACAAAACGAGAAGAATTTTGCCCCTTCCATATCACCCATAGCAAATAAGCCATAGTGATGTGTAGGATGGGGCTCCATTCAGAGCATATTGGAAAGAGAAATATTTTGCCAAAACACTCAAACGGGGTCAGTGGAATATGAAGGAGTGGGCGCCAAAGGTGTGTGATTTGGCGCCAACATTCTATGGCTGTCTCACTATGGAAAAAAGATGTCCCATAGTCTCAATATGTGGAAATGCGGGACAACAGTTACAACGTGAGGTGAGAGAGTGGCCTAGACGGATCACCCGATCATCAGTCGGGAGGCCACGGTGTAGGAGTCTCTAGAGGAAAAAGGAGACGCGGGCTAAGGATCGCCAGGTGCCAGATGCGCCAACCCTAGAGCTGGATGGGGGATTTCTCACGGAAATACTCCCAAGAAGAACTGCATGAGTATGCGCCGTCGAGTGTGAGCGTCCAAATAGCACGTTCTGGAGTGGACCCGATTGAAGTGTTCTGGACATGGGGTAACATGGCAGAGGGGAGGCCATGTTGCTCCCATAGGTGTGGTGTGTTGCCCATAAGTAGCTGGGCCACTATGAGTCGCACTCGATGTGGTACAAAGCGGGGATGGCGAGCAAAAGGCTCGTCAGCATGCCAAGTATCAAACCAGGCGCTAATTATACCTCGGCCTATACGCCAACATGTGACCTGGGCGATCTCAAGCCACTATCTCTGCCACGTTTGCCATCTCTGATGGCCCCGGATATCCATCTCTCAATAGGCCCACTCGCTGTACTTGGCCAATAGGGAGTGTGTGGTGCGCATGTGCCATACAAGTTTCTTTTGAAGCATGTCCTGGATGTCTGAGAGGTGTCTGATCCCTAAACCCCCCTCGGCCATCAGCCAAAATGCTTTCTCCCAAGGGACCTAATGATGGCGAGGCTCACCCTCGAGGTGACCGAACCATAAGAAACGTGGGGATAGTCGTTCCACTGAGCACAAGACTGTGAGAGATAGGTAGTGGAACGCAAGGGTATGCAGGGGGATACTCATGAGGACATGTCGAATAAGTTGGATGCGTCCTCTAGGAGAGAGCAAATAGAGTTTCCATCACTCAAGTTTCTTTCTCAATTTGGCCAGAAGGGCATCAAAGTAATGATGCTTAGCGCATCCGAGAAAGATAGGACATCCAAGATAGTCGAAAGGGAGGCATCCTCATGAGTAACGGGTAGAGTGTTGGATTATCTAAGAGCACTTTGTAGTGGTGGACGGACTAACTATAAAGCTACTCTTTGAGGCTTGCTCGTACGTAGTGAGGACGCTCATAAATTCCTTAATGGATTTTTTGGATCTATTATGGAAAAGGATGGTATCATTCGCAAAGAGTGAGTGCGAGAGGATCGGGCATCCCCTTTCTGTAAAATATGGTTGGATTAGGCCACGATCGATCGCAGGTGTGAGCGATCGACTGAAGACCTCCTCCATCAATATAAAAAGGGTGGGTGAGATAGGATCACCTTGCCGTAGACCTCTCGTGGCTGTGAAGAAGCCAGTGGAATTTCCATCCATCAAAAGAGAAATGATTCACTCGAATGCATGCATCGACTAGATCGATGAACACATTGGTGAACCCAAAGCGACGTAACACTTGGGTAAGAAAATTCCACTCGACTCGATCGAAGGCATTCTCCATATCTAGTTTGATGATGACATTTGAGCCCCAAATATGAGCGTCTAGTGACTGGGCTAGCTCATGAACTAGCATGATATTGTCACGAATCTAACGACCCCTGACAAAATCACACTGTTCAGGCGAGATAAGTCTATCGAGAAAGTGCCCTAGTCGATTTGTAATGATCTTGGATGCAACTTTGTAGCACGCATTACAAAAACTAATGGGGCGAAAGTCTCAGAAGGAAATTGGAGTGTCCACTTTTGGAATGAGCACCAGAAAAGTGGATTTCCAACTTCGCGGGAAGACTTTGCGTGTGAACACCTCCTTGATACCAAGCACCAAGTCAGTGCCTATGATATCCCATCATGTAGTGTAGAATTCTGCAAAAAATCCATTCGGTCCTGGGGCCTTGTTCCTACCCAAGGAAAAAACGATCTCCTTAATCTCTGCTCGGGTAGGAAGGGCTGTGAGAAGTGCACTATCTTCGTCGGTCGTCAAATGAGGGATAGAGGCAAGGATGTCCTCACTCACAACAGTTGGTTGTGAGGAGAGGAGTGAGTGATAATACTCCACTCCTGCAGCTGCTAGTTGGGCGGGGTCCTGACTATACATCTCTAATAGTGTCGTATAATTAGGACGTGCTCTATGATAGATCAAAGCGTGAAAGAAACATATGTTTCTATCACCTTCTTGTAGCCATTGGACATGCGACTTCTGAAGGTAGAAAATCTCCTAGCGTCGCATAACATCCTCAAGCTGCTCTCTAAGGTGAAACTGGTGCTCTCCCACGTTGTTTGTCCAAGCATCTTGCAACTATCGCTCGATAGTAGCTAGTTACCGCTTGAGTACTTCGACCAGTGCGTGTATGTCTCCAAAGACATCGAGTTTACCATTTAAGGTGGAACTTGAGATTCCTCAGTATGTAACTGAAGTTCTCCATAGGTGATGTAGAGATCGTTCCATGCCAATGGCTTCGTACATAACGATGGAAGTCGGTGTGCTCGAACCACATGGCTTGGAATTGAAATGGAGGGCGGCGAACTCGGTTGCTAGAGTTTGGGAGGAGGAGGATCGGTGAGTGGTCCGAGTAATATCGTGGTAGGATCTCAATTGTGATGGTGCAATGCATTCGTGCAGTACTATTGGTAAAACAACGGTCGAGCCGTTTGTACATACGTGCATCCGCCTGACATTCATTACACCAGGTCCACTGCTCACCTATGGTAGGTGGCTCCACTAATGACGCCTGACGGATAAAGTCGTTAAACGTTTGCATAGATCGTGACCGAGGTGGGGGGCCCCCCTGGCACTCTCTAACTGCCCGTATGCAATTGAAATCCCCAGTTATAAACCAAGGGAGATCAACAAGACATGACTGGGAATGGGCATGTATGGCAAGTTCCTACCAGAGGGCCTCCTGCTCTAGTTGTCTATTCAGGGCATAAACGACAATAAGCGAATAAGGCTTCGGGGAGTACGGTACATCAAAAGTGACGTACCAGGTCCCTTCAGGCAGTAGCACCGACGAATAATCCCGCTTCCAAAGAAGCCAGAGATTATTTGAGGAATGACAATAAACATGATCCATTCTGAGTTTCCTCGCTATGGAGTGGGAATGGAATGATCCGATGTTGTCATCGGTTCGATAAGCCCAACTATCCCTAAGTTGTGCTTTTTTATTAGTGAGAGGAGATGTGACTGGGTTAGAGGGTTACCAATCCCTCTATAATTCCAAACAAGAATTGGAATCATAAAACTACCGGCTCACATGACGCACTCTCGATCGGGTGTTGTATATGCGGCATGTATGGGAGGCATCCGAACGATGTCCCAGAGGGGGAGAGACATCCACGTCTGAATCCTCAGAGAGAGAGACATCATCCTCCTCCTCTCCCGTGGAAGCCTGGCCACTATTATCTCCACAAGTGTCCTCAGAACTAGTGAGTGAAGCCTGATGATTAGTCAAGCGTCCCCCCTGCTTGAAAGGGATGTGTGATGGATGAAGGTCGGGCATGGAGATGAGTATATCAGGTGGGGGCTGCGGTTGGGTAGAAAAGGACGATGGGTTGTGGGGTGGTGGGGGAGATGAGGGGGATCAGATGGTGGGCGGAGATGTGATAGGTGATGATGAAGGGGGGGGAAGATGTTGGGTGAAGAGATGGTGAGGGGCAGGAAGGGGGTGCAGGATGGGTAGAGCTAGACCGAGGGGGTGATTGGCGATGGGGGGATGACGAGGGGCGGGAACGGGGTGCAGGGTGGGAGAACTAGACCGAGGGGGTGATTGGCGGGAGGATACATGGGGGGATGATTGATAACCTGCAAATTAACATGATTAATTAATGAATTTACATTATATTTATGTGTTTTAATGACTATATTTGCATCTTATCATATTAAAATAAAGATAAATCACTTACACTTTCATTTTATTATTATTTCTGATTTTTTATCATTTATCACATGGAATTTAACCTCATTTTAGTGAAAAAATATTTTTTTGCAGGGCCTTAAATATTTGGCTAAAGGTTGGTAAGAGCTTTTCTACTTTTTATGGAAATTTTCCATATTTATTATAATTTTCTGACCATTACTTAGTCAAGAAATGAATTTTGAATTGAAATAATTGGTATTTATTAATTTATTTAATATTTTAAAATGAATTTTCTATTTAATAGGTGACGTCCACGTCATTCACCCAAAAATTCGGGCGAATGATTGGAGCGCCAGATTGTATCAATGATTAGCTCATTGTGGCATCGCGAATCGCGATGCCATAATGAGTAAATAATTGGAAGCTAACGTGGCACGGGCGGCGAAAAAGGTATTTTTTTTATTTTTTATATCACTCGTCGGTCAGCCGCGTGCATTCAAATGACACACGTCCTTTAAGTGGCACGTGAACCGGTTAGTTGCGTGCATTAATTGCACGCGCTAACCGACGCACGTGTGTTAGAAAAATTCAAAAATTGCGGCTGTTGACTTTTCGTTTTATTTTTTTTAGGAAAAATAAAGAGAAGGGGGTGACATGGCAATTTTATAACCATTTAAATTCAGGAATCGATTTTCAATCATTGCGGGCGGCGGACACGGACAACCACGTGTCGACACACGATCTGAGAAGGCCAAAAACGAGAACACTCATGTCGACCAATAGAAAAATGCCACTTCCAGAGTTCTTGGAGGAGAGATAAATAATCCAACGGCTTAGATTAATCCTCACTAAAACCTTGATATCTTGAGATCTAGACGTTCGATTGGGCTGAAATTTTGAGGGCAGATTTGTCTTTTCTCTCTCTACAGTCCAGACGATTGGATCTTTAAATGGATGTCTTGAAATGGGGGAAAAGTACTTTTGGAGGCTCTCCCCAAGCATTTGGCCAAGAAGGACACAGGAGGGTTTCTTGAAGTCGACAGATCTTGCTTCTGCAGGCAAATTTGTAAGTCTCTGATTTGTATTTCAATCATCTTCTTGAATGATTCTAAAACGCCAAGGCATGTGCGAAATGTACATGCCCTAGAAGTTTGTTTAGAATGAAATTAGCACTCCATTTTGATTCTGATTCAAGATCTGATTTTTGATTCTTAATTCTACATTAATTTTGAACATTTCTGCTTCATTTGATTTTTAATTTTGGGTCGGATTTTATCTTTTCCCCAAATTCTTCACTTTCTCTCTGTAGGTTAATTTGTCTCGTTTCTCTCTCTAGATTTCGATTTTTATTGTTTAGGAATTTAATTCTATATATAAAAACCCTAAAAATAAAATTTGATTAAAAATTCATCCATCTTGAAGTCCAATTTAAAAGTCCCTTTCTTGATTATTTAATTCCCAATTTTAATTCATAAAAATTGTTTAAAATATAATAATTGGGAAATTAATAATCTGAATTAATCTGATCTGAAAATTAAAATATTCCTATCTTGAAAATTATGACCGAAATATTTAAAATCAAAATTAAGTCTTACTTAATTTTGATTAATTAAAAAATATTATTAAGCATAACTAATATTTATTAATTGCAAAATTAATTCATCTTTGAATTAATTCATTGAAATTGGATGTAAATTCTTATTTTTTGCCTCCCTGTGGTTCGACCCCTTGCTTGCTCTATATTCTCTATATTTAGTGATTAAGGGAAATGATAAATTTTATTGTATAAGTCAAAACGTCAAATCAACGACAAAATTACGTGCGTTTTTAGGCTTATCAATGATGAGGGGAGGGGGGTAATTGGTTGAGGAGAGGAAGCACGGGGGGGTGTAGAGTGGATACGAGAGGGACTCCGCCCGACCTCTAGGTAATCGCTTGCCTCTGGTCCTTCTGATACATCTAGAAGGGCGAAAGTATTCGAGGTGAGTGTGGATACACTTACCTCTTTGCCTTTACTAGTGGAAGAGGCATCCTTAGCCCGTGGTAGGGTTTGGGGGCGCTTATCAGCGTCCTTCTTCACCCACTGTGAAGCTGTGAGGGAAGGCTTAGCCTTTATAGGCTTCACCGTCATAGTGTCTCGAGGGATAGAAGAGGACACACTAGTTGCGGCCTGTAGTGTGGATGTGGGACGCGTACCTACGGGTGGTCTCTGATTAGGGCGATGCCCTTGGATGGTAGAATTTGTCGCGACTATGTAGTCTTTGTAGGCTAAGGGTGGAAAATACTCTTCCTCGGGGTTCAAGACAACATGTGTCACCCTTTGGCGACACGTATGGAAGGTATGACCCAGTAGGGTGTAGTGTGTACATAACTGTGGGAGGTTCTCGTACACAACGGACTGGTGAATCATCTCATCGCCATTGCGAATGAGTATCATGAAATGGATGGGCTCTAGTAGATCTATCTCTACACATACCCTCGCATATCTAGGGCGACTGAATAGGTGGACGTCTTTGTTTGTACGTATGAAAGTTCCAACAACATTGGCTAGGGATTCCAGGGCGGTAGGTGTAAAGAGATGGGGTTGTAGTCCAGGGAATCCTATCCACATTGGGACAGAGTGGGGGCAGTGCTCGCGTGAGCTGCTCGTCTGCTCGGCCACCCATCGGTAGGTGTGCATCGTGGAGCCATTGATCGTCCATATGGTACAGCTCCAAGCCTTCCTGAAGTTGGCTTCCAATTGGAAACAAATAAAGATGCTCCTATGATTGCGTGCTTCAATGACGACTGACCCAAGGAAGTTCCCTAGCGCTAGGTATACTCTCATGATGTCGACAATGAGTGGTCGCTCTGTAGCAAACCGCCCAATCAGGGTATAAGCAAATGGTTCTGCCATTCGCGATACCTCCTCCTTGGAGAAGGTGACTACGCGCACACCCTCGAAGTCAATATAACCCCTCTTCGGGATCGTGGCATCGTAAAAAGGGGGAAGCGTAGCCTTCGGTAGTGGTTTATTGGGGGTCATATGTGAAGGACCCGCCACTCTCGCTGCCCAAGTCATCGTTGGGAGTGGAGCTGTGCCGGATAAGTTCTCTTGGAAAGCTTGAGTCGATCCCCTTGATTGGATCTGTCAAGAGCACCCGAGTCAACTTGGGCATGTTGGCCCGAATCCCCCGGGTCTAACGGGGCGTGCCCAGTCAACCTGGGGGAAACTTGGTCGAGATCGGTCGTACTGGTCAGGTCGACCATTGAATCAATGGGCACATGGGCTGAAGTAGCATGTTTGACCTGGAGTTGACATGTTGAGTCAACTCATCTTGAGTGAACTGAACCAACCAAGGCGTCTAGGGCGGAGTGGGCCAAGTCACCTAGGTCATCTTGAAGTGAGTCAGTTGAGTCGACCAGGATGACTGGGTCATTTTAGATCAAGTCAACCCGTTTGATTTGGGCAACATGTGCTGAGTCAACTGAGTCGGCTCGGGCCGAGTGGACCAAGTCAACCAGGTTGACTTGGTCACCGTGGATCGAGTCACCCAGGTTGTCTCAGTCGAGTTTGACGGAGTCTACATGTTTGACCGAGTCTACCTGTTTGACCCCGGTGGGTTGCACCAAGTCAACCGGGTCTGAATGGACCAAGTCAACAAGGTCAACTTAGTTAGAAAGAACTGAGTACACGGGGCAACCGGGTCAACTCGGTCATTGTCGATCGGGTCGAATCGATCTGGCATGATCGGTTCGACCGAGTCGGTGTTGCCAAAGTCAACTAGGTTGACTCGTTCATGGTTGATTGAGTCAGCCAAGTCCACTCGGCAATAGTTGACCAAGTTGACCATGTCGACTTGGTCAGAGGCGGCCGAGTCGATCAGGTCGACTCGTCTGGGTTCGACCTGGTCGACTCCGACATAGTTGGTCGAGTCGACCAGGTCGACTCGACCACACTCCACCAGTTTGTCTCGGTCTGAGTCGGTCGAATCGAGCATATCGACTCGACCGTGCTCGCTTGAGTCGAGTCGTTTTGGCGGATCCGCGTCAGCCCGCCCGGTCAGCGCCACCTGGACGTGGGGTTGAGCTGGCGGAGGAGCTCGGTCGACATGGGCCAATCCAGGTCAGTCCTCGTTTCCACATGTCACTATGCAAGGACAGCTCGTCTCAGCCACATCAGTAGGCAGCAACGTGGAATGGTTTGTGCCATCTGATCGGTGTCCCTCAAGTGCATCTAACGACGCAGAGGGCGTGGAATGGTCAAAGATTGCGGGCGCGCCCGACGGTGAACTTACCGGCAACGCATTTAATGCGTTGCTAGAATCATTAGTGAGAGCCATCTCAGAGTGTGACCTGGCCGATCCGACGCTAGAAATTGGATCTATCTGACCGATAGATCCATGCTCCACCGTCGGATCTGACATGGCTAGTTGGGTTTTTCTGAGACAAAAAGGCACATTTATTGAGCCGTCGGCATTAAATGCCAACGGCTCAATATTTTGAATCGACCTGTGGTCCGTTTGGGGTCCACCATGTGCGGCGTTGCCGGCACGACACATGTCGTTATCAACAGTCCAGATGGTTGGGCACAATGAGACGTGGCGCAAAAGGTAATTTTTTTGGACTTTTCGATAATTTTGTTTTTTTTATTTTCTGTTTTTTGGGGCTGTTGGATCCATCCAGGCTGTCCAACAAACGGCTTGGATGAACTTAGCAGCTGGCAGAGTCAGCTCGCCATTATATGACGGGCCGGGGAAGTCAGATAAGTGGTTAGTTGGCATTGCCAGGCTATTTGGCTAGGCCGGCTGGCTGTTTGACGTGGCAGACACGTTAGGTGGCCAGCTAGCTGCATCTGCTGGCTCAGCGGCCCTCATTGGATTGCGGGCCACGGATTTTTCCTTTGGTAGAGACAATTAAAACATTAAAAATTGAGGAGATTTGGTCTAATAGAACGTCTAATATTCGCTAAACAAATTTTGGAAATGAAAAGGTACCTTGGACCTTTAATCATCTATAAAATGAGCTATAATGGTCTTTTGGGGCTGTTCTTGGAGTTGGTTCCAATAGTTTCGAGCCTTCCACACCTAATGGAACAAGAATCAGCTCAATATGACACTTGTAGCAAAAAGTTATATGCAAATCACCAATCTCGGAGGAGAGAGAAGCTTGCTGGCTGTGACTTGATTTGATTCAAAATATAATGGATCTATACTTTTTGAATCTCTTGGTTAGAGACTCGTTTGCCATAGTCAAAACTTATTCTTCCATCCATAAGATGTCCTTTATGTCCCAGATTAAAGGATCACTTATACATTGTGACATGAGTCAAATTGATTGACATTTAGGTATAATACCATTCAGGGATTCATATGGACCAATTCAGTGAACTCTTTCTACAAAGAGCACCCACATCTGTCCTTAGTGTCTCCACACAAAAAACCAAAGATCATCCATATTTGTTGTATAGATAGGATCAAATAGTGCTATTCAATCTAGATAATTTGATGTGCATCTGGTCTAGCCATCAAATAGGAATATTTATATTACATTTTTAAAGACTAATGATTACTGTATTATGATATCATCATACTTCACTAGGTCATTGTACGTATTCATGGCTTCATGATAGACACCATTTGGGAATAATAATAATAAAGGAACATTTCATTCAATGTATTTAAATAGAAAGCTGGTGTGATTTTATTGACGAATACATAATATCCATCATGATCAACAACTTAATTTTTCACATGTATGGGCATGTGGAAATAGGGGAGAAAGATGAAGTTCCCTTCAAATTTTCAGCTCAATCAGCTTGAATCATTAGACGTCAAGCTTTGAAGTTGGATAAATCCTGATCATTGACTTAATGAAATTATTTTATATCCTTAGTGCTTCTGCCATCATGTTGTGTCTAGGATTTCACATCCTTAGTTTATCTGAAAAATCTCTACAATAGCTAGCTTAGATTTTATTGCTTTTTTCTTGATCAATGGCTCTAAGTCGCCACATGTGCATTCAAGAATAAGACAAAATGAAGACATAAAAATAAATAATAAACAAAATCTAAGTCAAAATGCCACGTGGTGATGCATTACTTGCCATGTCTGCACGTAGCTTGATTTTATAAAATCAAAAATTTCCTGGTATCAATGTAAATATCAAATATGCATGTGTATTGATTAAAAATTTAAGGGCTGACTTGGTGATGTGTTTTGTATCACCGTGTTGACATAATTGCTCCTTATCCACCAATTAATTATTGACATAACTATGCCATGAAACTGTTGACTCATTTACTCATCCAATTTGATTAAATCAACTCATTTTATTTATAAAAATATATTTGATAAATTTAGGCTTGATAACACACATACAATCATTTCAATGAATTTAAACATGTAAATGTACTGATATTAACCTAATAAGTTCCGTGCCATCATGTATGTAAGTGATCCTGGGACCTGGGATGCAAAGACGACTTGTTGACGGATGACTATGTTTGATTTATTAGTCTTTAGTCTGGTATTTGAATCAGCCATAGCTCGAATGCGACTAGGAGTCTAGACAAGTGATTAGACAGTCAAGATGGGATAACTCATCCTTGGTATGGGAGGATATTGACTCAAGGAATGAGATGCATTTAATTCATTGGTCAATGTAGTGGAGGTGTTGGAAAGGAGATGCTCAATGATCTCTGTTATGCATTAGTATGGACTTGAATACCATATTATAGTTTCTGAATAATGATACAATTCAAAATTAAGGTAGTCAATTAAGGTTAGTCCCTTTAGAGATGGCTTCACTTACGACCATGTATATTTCAGCGAGTTTATTCAATTAAAATTTTGATTGATCTAAAAAATTTAAATTTGCAATGGCACTAAATTAACACATTAATTTGCCTTGTTCAATCAACATGATCAATGATAGAGATAGTTATGTTCTTGGATTCACATTGATCAATTTACTGGACTGTATCCCCTAAGAACATGCATGATTTGTTATTATGTCTTTATACTAATGGCTACGGGATCGCCCAAACTCGTCATACAAGTGTGACTAGTTTGTGTTATTGTATCCGGATATTTCATTGTACTTGTTGATTATCCCTCACATATGAATGTTTACAGTACATGTTTACATACTACTAATCATTGGATTAGTTTCTCATAATGATTTGCTTAGTAAGTGTATGAATTGATGGACATCAATTATTAGCATAGAGGTTAAGGCGGACACCACTACAGAACTAATCTGGTTAGTGTTTTGTTACATGCAAGGGGAACTCATTAGGTGAAAATGCCCATAATGCAGTGCAGAAATATGAAGTCTGGTTACCTGGAACCAATTAAGTGTTGCACGATAGGACTCAACATTTGAAAATCAAATTCGACTAACTCCGAAATTTAAACTTGGAAGCTGATTTATTGATGAAAATGTATGAAGGCTATATGTAAGGATATAATGGCCCCATAACTATTTGGAATTTATTGAATGGTTGAGAACACCATGCTTTCTCTATTTAGTCTTGTTTTCTCCCTATTTGTATCCTAGCCGTGAGTTCTGCAACAAACACTCTAATGCATCAATATTCTTAGTTACACTTTTATTTAGGGTGTCATACTGATATGATAATTATCTGAATAGGTTATTTGGCAAAAAGGAAGAAAGAACACCATTGTAAGCCCAAATGAGTGGGAAGAAAATATTTATGTGTTTGTTTTCATTCTTCTGCATTCTGTGGGCTTGATTGACTGTCCAAATATATACGGTATGAATAGAATATTGGATCTACTCTTGAACTTATTACAACCTAATTAAATATTTAATCTTCTCACGATCCAATATCACTACGTGCGGGATTTCCAATAAGTGGAGAATATAGGGGGTATACTTGGATTAGGCTGTCATGCACACAAAAATGGGTACATATTATTTATACTTAATTTATATCTTCATCAGAGAAGAAATAAATTAACCATAGCCACCAATGGCGTAAGAACTTGTGCATGTGACCTTCAAAGGAATTCATTATAAACATGACACAAGAATAATAATGAATACACACTTATTTTTGAATGAAGTTAATAATGACATAGGAGTGTGTTTAGATTGATAGCAACATAACATCTATCAAATCCTTCACTTATTTCTCAGAACTTTATGATGACAACGTCATCTAGGAAGTTAATATTGATCTCTCCCTTTAACATGCCTAAAAACTCCTCCATAAGCAAACCCTATAGCGATTTTGGTACACCACACATTATATCCCAATCCCGTTACTCGTCACGTTCCAATACCCTCAACTACCACCCTCCCCTGTGTGTGAGAGCATGTATTTCAATCTAGATAATTCTCCAATGTTTGAAATAATTTGTAAAAAGTGTTTTGAAATTTAATAAACATGTTTCTGTGATGGATATACTAATTTCAGTTAGTTTAATTCATTTTTATTGAGATAAATACCGATAAAATCCTTAACATTGAATAAATATACAACACCTTAAAAAATACAAAAAACATTTTTAGTAAAGAACCAATTTTTCCAATACTTTCTCTCTATGGATGACACCCAAGTCTATGCTTTGTAAAAACAATAATTACTTTATTAGATAAATTTTCATAGTGAGATTTTAAGCCATATTTTTGTCCCTTCAACTGAAGTTATTGATGGAGAGGAAGCGTCATTGAGTCATTAAACTTTATTGTTAGTATACTTTTCTCAGGTATTATTGAAACTATAAATGTGATAAGGTTTGATGAAAGAATGCTTCCTCTGCAATATGTTAAATATGCAATTAACTCAATATATTTCATCACCCATTATGAACGTATCATTTTATATAAAAAAAATATAAATACTTTGTATAATTTGAAATTTAAACCTTCCCTTTTGACCTCACAGAATTAAAAAAATTCAATAATAATGAAAAATTTGTTATTGTAATGCTAGTGGGATCAAATTAGTTCAAGTAATTTAGTGTGATTATTACCTTCGGTCATGACCCCTCTACGAAAACTCAAAGCTAATTTGTCGGGCTTCTAGTGGAAAAAGGAAAATTTTAGTTTTGGGATTCCAAGAATAAGTTAAAATGGTATGGACCATGTCCTTTCTCTATCCACATACGACTTAATTCCCCTTCGAAAAACAATCACAGAATTGAGGTGAAATGAGCTCTCAACCAATGACAAAACAGGAAGAAATGGACCAGAGCGATGTTGGGAAATATTAAAAGCCCATTTCAATAATAATGAAATTTGTGCAATCATTCTTATCCCTCTCTCTATCCTTTTTCTTGGAAGGATAGCCGGCAGTACAAGGCTCTCTGGGATACAGGTTGTTCAAACTTATTTAATGTTAATCCTCAATACATTTAAGTGAAAATGTGTATGTATGCATTTTTATCAATGTTCAATGTCAATTATGTGAAGTCAGAGATCAATAAATGGGTTAAACATTAGATTTTACGTGGTTAATCAAATCTTGACGCATGCAGATAAATGTTGTTGACATAGATGGCTCAGACTATTCATCTCACACATGCACTTAAGAAGTAACTTTATTATCTGAAGACATATGATCTTTCACCATCTGATTAATGGGTTGAACTGATGCTATGGCATCGAGAAAGAGACAACATACGGCAAAGATACTTACCTTTGATCCTTACGTTCCGCTAGGATCACCGCAATTTACGAGTGCTGGTAAGCTCCCCCTCTTCTCCAATGCTTCTCCCCACACATCTAGGATACCAAGAAAACTCTTGATAGATCTCAAAACTCACTATCTTTCAATCAGCCCACAAAAGTGGAAGCAAGTTCAAGATGAATTTAACAATGATACAGGCCTATATTTATAGATCAGATAGTATGTATAGAAAGAGGACGGGGTGATGAAGCAACACTGAAAATTCAGCTAAATCAGAGTTGTAGAAGGAAAGTTATGGCCATTTGAAGTTGGAGAAATCCTAGACATTGATATTTTCTCTCTCCTCATCATCATCCTCATCTTCCGCACCTAGTAAGAAGTCAAAATGCCTCTTTTGGTCTTCCGTGCACATGTCTTTTTTCGTGCATGTGCTCCTAGCAGGCAGAAAAAGACAAAAAAAGAGAAGAAGAAAACAAAAGAAACACATTAAAAACATGTTTTTTTGGAGGGTGACGTGGCGACGCATCAGTGCGCCACCTCACCCTCTTCTTTCTTCTTTTTTCTTTGTTTTGAATGAGTGGATGTGAGTGTACAAAAATTACTTAAAATTCATATTAAATAAAATAAAAACCCAAAAAATACGTATAAATATATATTTTGACTCAAAAAAATCATATCTTTCCAAATTTAATGTCAAGAAATTCCATAAAAGTCATATTCTATGGTGTTATATTCTTTTGGAATTAAATTTATTTTGACTGAGAAACAATTTCAAAAAATTATATTCTTTTGGAATGTTTTGTTAGAAAAATCCAAAAAAATATAGAAAATTCAGAAATTTGTTCTAAAAATATATTTAATCATTTTAAGCTTGATTACATGCAAATATGAGTAATTTAATGCAGAAAAACATGTAAATATAATAATCTAAGGCACTAGAAATGCATGTTATCAACAATCCTGTAGGAGAAAACCAAGCTCTCTGTTATACATCCTTAAGTAAGATTAAAAGTTAATAAATATTATTTGATTGAAGTAAAATCAATTACGAGGACATAATAACACATCTAATTTTTCTTCATGAATGTCTTACAGAGATATATGCATCAGACAAGCCAATCACACATTCCAAATCTGATTTAATCTTTATTTATACGATGTATTCATTATAATTCATTTGTGGTAATTATAATAAACACATGAATACATTATCCAACTTAGTGAATTATAATGAGATCTTAGTATGGAGATTAATGGATCTTTAAGAATGTGTGCTATATTTTGTTATCCAATAAACAACCAAGAATGAAATTGAAGTTTTGGAAGGGATAACATTGTCTAGTCCCACTCATATGATGTCCATGCCTGATCTTGTAGCCATTTATGTGGATAATTTAAGTATAGATATTGGGTTCTCCTTCGTGAAAAGAGTACAATGAATCCCTGAATGTTATTATCCCAAATTGTTAATCAGGTTAATTCCTGTCACGGTTGAGTAAGTGGTCCTTAGACCTGAGACACTTAAGGTATCTTACAAATAGACAAATCTACTTGGAAAATGACCTATGAGTTTTTAATCATGTGATCTAAATATTTCTAGTTTGGGTGCGTCAAGAAGTTCGTGAAGATGATTGAGTGTTTAAGATGGGATCATCCACCCTCGTTATTAGAGGTGACAGCTCACGGAAGATAATGCAATGAAGTTCTTGGCCAAGGCAATGAAATATCGATAGAAGAGTTATCGGATGATTTTTGAACACATCAGTACTATCCCAGATGACAGATTAGGGTTTGACAGTTGACTATACCCTAAGTCATCCTAGGAGTGTCATGTGGATGAGGGAATATATACATGATAATCGATGACAAACAGGTTTCATGAGTGAGTCAATACACTCTCCTTTGTATCTTCTAGAGCACGAGGTGTAGCCTGGCACCCCACATGCGGGAGACTCAACCTATCGATTGGGTTAAATTAATCCGATATTAATTAATTTATATGATGATATAGTTAATTAATTTAGAAGGCCAATAAAGGTTATTAGATCGCTCGATTCTCTAACTAGACTGAAACATGGGCCTAGAGAGTCACACACAAATGGTCTTTGGACGTTGGATGATATACTTAAGTTTTGGGAGTTTTGTGAAAAATATCAATTAATATAAATATGGGAAGGCCTTGAATGAAATTCACCTAGGCCAAAATTGTTTAGGGGTTTTCCCCTTCTCATTTTTCCCGACATTTCTCCTCCACTTACAATGCAATTAGGGTGGCATAACAAAGATTGAAGGGGGTCGTCAATGAGAAGGATGAGATCCTACGACGACTGCATGGATACTTCTAGAGGCTGCACACATGAGGAGCTCCACGTGGCTCATTCGAGAATCAAATGAATCACAGATGCAATCTGTGTAAAGGTACTTTGTTTCAATGGTTTTATTGACGCTGTTCAATTCCGTTATGAGTCTTCCATTGGTCATTCATATCAAGGCCTATAGAACACAACATTTTGGGCATATAATGATACTTTAACTATAAAAAATAAATTCCTATTCATTGAATTTGAACAGTCTTAGCTCAAGTGTAGGTGATTGAGTATTCAAGATGGTATTTTAAACCCTCTGTATAAGAGGGTTAGAGTTCTCAAATAATTTTCAAACATATTTTTACAAATTTAGATGACTGGTTTGGATTATAAAGTTAACCATACCCTAATTCATCCTAGGAGTGTCAAATGAATGAGGTTCTATAA
Source organism: Wolffia australiana (assembly GCF_029677425.1). NCBI lineage: Eukaryota > Viridiplantae > Streptophyta > Magnoliopsida > Alismatales > Araceae > Wolffia > Wolffia australiana. The sequence goes on from NC_135845.1 coordinate 472,323, forward strand.
GTATACAGTACGTAAAGATAGAAATGTTCATATAGTCATTCAATACACTTCGATGTATCTTCTAGAGCAAGAGTTGTAGCTAAGCATCCCATGGGCTGGAAACACAACTTACCTCTTGGTTTAAATTAATCTTTCATTAATTTACCAATATGATGATATTGATAACTAATTACAAGGCCAAAAAAGGTTATTGCACCACTAGAGGGATTAGCTAGACCAAAAAATGTGCGTAGAGCTTCAAATGCAATTGATATTTTGCATATCTGAAGATATACTTAAAGTTTAGGAGTTTTATGTAAATAAGGGAACACCCTCTATGAAAGTTGGCCAGGCCAAAATTTTTGGGTTACCCAACGTTCTACTCCCTTCTCCCCCTAGATCCTCTCCACAGCCTATGTGATTAAAGTGGTGTAACTAAAACACATGAGTGATAGTGGGGCTCGTCATATGAACACCTCAACCTGTCTCACTTGAGGAACCAAGAAATGATGGATTTGATCCTTGCGCAGGTGATTGAATCATTGTTTTGAATTCTCGTATTATTTCATTCATAATATTACCCTGCATGAATCGATTAATTTTTATCTCAATCAAGGCCCTCTAATGCAACAACTCCTACCATGATGCGACTCTCATTATCAAGGTAGAATGTTCAATGCCTTGTGTCTAGCTTGAGGAGTGTGAGAAGCCCTAAGGAGGCTAATGGGCCCGGTGGGCCCATCTATCCTATCTCTTTAAATCTGTCTTTTTTTATTTCATATGGGATATCTCTCTATCGTACTTGCATAAGCCCTAAAATGGCATGTAATATACTATGTGTTCCTTTGTATCTCTTCTCCCTAGGGTTTCTCTTTGGTGGAACTCTCCATGCAGACAGGATCTTCATAACTTTATCTCTAATCTTCCTTCATTTTTCTTCGACATGTTTCCATGATTCAGATTGCCCTATTTTTGGGTTTTTCACAATTAATACTTTATTCATAGGAACCATTTATAACTAAATGAGAAAGTATGTTTTTTAAACAACATAATTCTTTCCCATCTATTAAATGTTCAAAATACTTGTTAAACCTTGTAATATTGAAAAAACAACATTCAATTCACGTTATATTCACTTGCATTTAATTCCCATATCAGCTTTACTTGATCCATCAAATTTTAAAGAATAATATTTTTTCTCATAAGTTAAATTTAATAAAGCATATAAATAATAGGGTCAATATGATCAAATCATATTACACGTTTTACCAATTTACTAGTTGATAACTTGCAAATTAAAATGATTAATTGATGAATTTTACATTATATTTATGTGTTTTAATGACCATATTTGCATGTTATCATATAAAAATGAAGATAAATGAATTACACTTTGATTTAACTATTATTTCTAATTTTTAATCATTTTTTACATAGTATTTAACCTCATTATATTGAAGAAATATTTTTTACAGGGCTTTAAATACTTGGCCAAAGTTGGTAAGAGCTCTCATAATTTTATGGAATTTTTCTATTTAAATAATACATATTTTATTTATATGACATTTTAGAATGTTTTTTAAAAATATTTTATATTTATTAAATGGCATCCACGTCATTCGCCCAAAATTTGGGCGAATGAATGGTGCATATTATTTAAATATTAAGGAGAGAAAAAAATGAGCATTATTGGCTCATTATGGCATCGCAAATCGCGATGCCATAACGAGCCAATCATTAGTTCGAAAATATTTATTACTTGGCTCGGTCAACGAGAAAATAATAATAATAATACATTCCTCTTTATTTCGCCTAGTCATTGACTGAGGAATCGATAACCACGTGCATTTAATACACGCGGGAATCGCTTCCACATTTATACATATATTCCTCGTACGCGGAATTGAGTAGCTGCGTGCATTAAATGCACGCGGTAATCGATTACACGTGAGTTTTTTTTTTTAAAAAAACAACGGCGGCCACTTTTCGATTTTCTGTGTGCATTAAATGCACGCAGAAATCAATTAGAGAATATTCTTAAGCGCTGTACTTTTTTATTTTTTATTTTTAAACAGCGCTGACGGGTGATGTGGCATTTTTATAGCCGTTTAAATACATGAATCACTTTCCAATCATTGCGGGCGGCGGATGCGGGCAACCACGTGTCAGAATGCGATCTGAGAAGGCAGAAAATGAGAAAAATAATGCCGACCAATCAGAAAATGGCGATTTTTGAGATATTTTGAAGAGAGATAAAATATCCAACAGTGGAGATTAAGCGCCAATAAAACCTTGAAATCTTGAGATCTAGACGTCCTATTGGGCTGAAATTTTGAGGGCATGTTTGTCTTTTTCTACTCTACATTTCCTATGGTTGGATCTTTAAATAGAAGTCTGGAAAAGGGCGAAATTTACTTTTTCAAGCTCTCCCCAAGGATTTGGCCAGGAAGGACACCGGAGTTGCTTTGGAGGTCGACAGTTCTTGATTCTGTACTCCAATTTGAAAGTTTCTGATTTATATTTTAGACTTCTTCTTAAGAGATTCTAAAACGCCTTGGCAAGGGCGAAATGTATATGCCCTAGAAGTTGTTTTGAATGAAATTAGCATTACATTATGAGTCTGATTCAAGATATAGTTGTTAATCTTTATTTTTAAATAGATTTGGAAAAATTCTGCATTTTTAGATTTTTAATTTAGGGTCAGATTTCACATTTTCCCCAAATTCTTCACTTTCTCTCTCTAAGTTAATTTGTCTAGTTTCTCTCTCTATATTTCAATTTTTATTGTTTGGAAATTTAATTAAATATATAAAAAACCAAAAAATAAAATTTGATTGAAAATTCATCCATCTTGAAGTCCAATTTAAAAATGCCTTTCTTGATTATTTAATTCCCAATTTTATTGTCTTAAAATTTTAAACTTTATGGACATGGTTTTTGAGGTAAAATTTTAATATTCATAGAGATAAAGGTACTAAGTAATACCTTACATCAATTTTAATTACATTTGATAAATTTACTTAATCTATTGGATTCCTGCGAATATCTAGACATATTATTAGATTTTTCACCATGACTATTATTCTTAAACACTTCATTCACCAAAATTTTATTAGACCATTTTCTTGGGTTCAAGAGACGTAGATAAGGATAGAAACTAATAAGCAGTTGTAATGGAAGACAAAAAATTGTAACAACATTAATAAAAACATGACTCTAAGTCATCGTGCAAAAGATGGTATATGTGATTCCATTTCCTGAATGAGTTGTGTGGAGCTGTTTATGTGCGTAATCTCTAGAAGTATCCACGCAATACTCGGCATATTGAATCTCCTTCTTCACCTTGACAAGCTCTGTTTACCCTTTATTGTTGTTATTATGGCATCCCAATCGCATCGAGAATGGAGACGAGCTAAGGGAAGAAGGGAAGGCGTCGGAAAAATTCTGGCTGAGTGAATTTCATTTAAAACCTTCCCCTACTTATACTAACTGTGTATTTTTGATAAAATCTTCCAAACTTTATGTATACCTTCCAACACACAAAAGACCATTTGTGTGAGAGCTTTTAGGCACGTGTATCAGTTTTGTTAACGACTCTCGTGATCCAAAAACTTTTATCGGCCTTCCAAATTAATTACCTATACCATCGTATAGAATAATTAATATCAGATCGATATAATCAAGTTAACTGGATGAGTCTCTACTCCATTGGGTGCCAAGCTACACCTCGTACTCTAGAAGATACAAAAGAGTGTACCCAATCACACATGGAACCTGTTTTTCATTGGTTATCGTGCATGTACATTCCCTCGTCTACTTTAACTCATAGAATGACTTATGGTAAGGTCAATTGTCAAACCCTCATTGATCAACTGAGGTATAACTAATATTTTCAGAAATCATTGGAAAATTCTTTTGCGATATTTAACTCATGTGGCTCGTCAAGTCAGTCTAAGAGCCGCTTATACAATTGTTAGATGATTAGAGACTCGTAGGTTACAGAAAAGTACAATTAGCCATTCACAAGACATCTTTGGTGTCTCAAGTATGATGACCACTTACACAACTATGATGTGGACCAACCTCATTCAGGGATTCATAAGGATCAATTTAGTGAACACTTTCTATTGAAGCGCACCCAAGCTAGATAGTGTTAGCATATTTTGATACCTCTTTTTTCTTGGCAAAATCACGGTGCTGGGTATGTCCAACCCTGCGGCTGTGCCCGTGGACCCATCCAGCCGTGCCTTGGATGCCACCCAGAGGGTATTTTATAGGCGTGGAGTATTTTCAAATATTTATAGGCGTGGAGCGAGCATAAATATCCCAGTTAGACTCAGATCCCACTCATCCATGCCCATGTGCATGAAAGAGAAAATATACATAAGTGATACTTGGCACGTGCTCGGAGAAGGGTGCTTGTGTCGTCTTCTCTTCAGATCTCCACACGACAGTGATGATGCAGGGAGTGTGGAAAACCTCCCAACAGGAGAATGGGGAGTCGGAGTAACAGATGCGATGCATGGAGTGCAAACCAATCCGTTGGTTGCAGATGTCTATGTTGAGGTGCACGACAAATGGAACTATCATGCGAGAGGGTGAGCTCACCCACCGCCAACACTCCATGCAATCTGCCACTCGCGCGGTCTCTCCTTTGATAGTGTGCGATCCATGCGAAGAGCTGGCAAGCCAAGGCATTAATCGCGATAGCATCCATGAGCTATCGAAGGGAATTCCTCCGAGGAAAAGAAAAAGGAGGTAGGGGTTCGTATGTATACAGCGTGGTTGGCAATGGCATATGTTGTTTGATTTTCCTCGCGTAGCTGGTGACGAACACTAGTTGTGCGAGGGCAACACTACATGATATCCTGCCATACGCGTTGAAGCTGCCACTAGGAGCATTTACCTGCACAACACATGTCAACTAATACCTGTGAATCCGATTCTATGATGATATTATGAAGGTTTCATTCCTCGTAGAGGAGTAAACCATCACGTATTGACATAGCTTTGGCTGTTATATTAATCTGAATTCCATAAAAAGGCAAAAACACAAAGATAATACTCCATGTATGGTCATAGAGGATACCGCCTCCCCCGGCTAGCCCTGGATTCCCTTTGGCTACACCATCCACATTCAGTTTGAGGGTGTTGATTAGTGGTGGATGCTAACGAACAACCTATAGCGGAATGCGAATAGAGGCGAGGGTCACCAAAATGCCCCAACGAGTCAAGCAATGGATATCACGCAACAAGCCAAGCAATAGATACGGTACACCCACCATCTTCTACCACTTCGCGCCCACAGCTCAGCCCTTGCATGTCACCTCCTTCAAAACAAGAAGAATTTCACCCTTTCCATATCTCCCATAATAAATGCTATGATGACATGGAGGAAGGGGCTCCATTTAGAGCGTGTTGGCGAGAGATAAATCTTGCCAAAACACTATAACGGTATAAGAGTAGAGGAAGTGTCGCGGAGTGGACGCCAATGGTGTGTGATTTGGTGCCAACAGTCTAGGGGTGTCTCACTATGGAAGAAAATGTGCTCCATAGTCTGACCTTGGGGAGATGCAAGCCAACAATGGCAATGCAAACCAAGGGAGTGACCGATGCGTGTCACTCGATCATTATTCGGGAGGCCACGATGTAGGAGTCTCTAAAGAAGAAAGGAGACACGAGTAATGATCGCCGGATGCCAGATGCGGTGACCCTAAGGCTCAATGGGAGATTTCTCACAGAAATGCTCCCTAGAGGATCTACAAGAGTAGGACCCATCGAGGGTAAGTATCCGAATATCACGGTTGTGAGTGGTCCCAATGACAGTACGCTGAGCTTGGGATAACATGTCTAATGGGAGGCCATGCTTTTCCCAAAATGATGTAGCCCAAAAGCCCATTAGCATGTTGTGGTCCAAGAAGGTGATTCTTCTAGAACTGACAGGATATGCAGCAATATACCTTGAGCCCCTCAAAATCCTCTGAGAGGATTTTCTCTGACAAGATCTTCTAACAGGATTTTCCCTGACAAGACCTTCTGACAGGATTATCTCTGACAGGATTTCCTCTAACAAGATCTTCTGACAAAATCCTCTACCAGATTCTTCTTCTGCCAGGATCTCTGCTCTAACTTGTTAGATATGCCTATCTTCTGTTTTGTCTGATCATGATCTTCTTAAGCCACACAAATATCTCCTGACAGCCTCTACAGGCTCCAAAATCTATAGGATATATCTGCTCAGGCCTAGCAGGCTTCTTATCCCCTATTTTAGCTTGTAAGATTTATTTTTCTCAATGTTTTAACTTGTCTTATCATGGGTACAATCATTATGGACGACCCTGCACTTCTTGTGGCCTATATAAGGCCCCCATGGACCCGTGAATGAGCATTATTGAAATCTATTGTCTTGTTGAAACTGTTGTTTCTCCCCTGTGAGTGTTCTCTTTGTTAGAAAGTGCTTATGTGCTTGTGGATTGAAGTACAACCCCTTGTGGACTCAAGTGTTGGAGAGGCTAGTTCTATGGATCCAGGACTTAGCTACTTCAAATAGAGCAAGGCTTGTGGAGTCAAGTCGTGTTCCTACATCATTCGTGTAATAAGGCTGCGTCATGAAGGTGGCATTTGTTGGCCGTAAGCAGCTGTGCCACGGTCAGTCGTAGGTGATGTGGTACAAAGTGTGTCTGGTGGGCTAAAGGCTCGTCTACAAGTCATGTGTCATACCAGGCGCTCGCTGCACCTTGGCCGTGATGTCAATGTCGCTGCCAAGCCTGCCATCTACGATGGCCCTAGATATCCATCGCTCTACGAGCCCACTCTCCATACTTGGTTGAGATGAAACCCCCCAATGGGGAGTGCATGGTACGCATATGCCACAAGAGCTTCTTATGAAGCATGTCTTGGACATCATGAAGGCGTTTGATTCCTAGGCCCTCCTCTTTTTTCGGTTGATAAGCTTTCTCCCAAGAAACCCAATGGTGACAACTCTCTCTCATGAGGTGACCTGACCATAAGAAACGTGCACATATTCGCTCCACATAGTGGAGGACTATCAGCAATAATGAATAGACCGCTAAGGTATGCAACGGGATACTCATCAGGATATGTCAAATAAGTTGGATGCATCCTATAGGGGATAGAAAATGAAGTTTCTATCCCTCTAGTTTCTCTCTCAATTTGGCAAGCAAGGCATAAAAATAATGTTTCCTTGCTCGTCCGAGAAAGATAGGTAATGCAGGATAATCGAAAGGGAGGCATCCTTGTGTGTATCAGGTATAGTGTTGAATAATCTGAGAGCTCTTTACAGTAGTGGACAGACCGACCATAAAGCTGCTCTTTGAGGTATTGACAACATGGCAAAAAGCCCGCTCATATGTAGTGAGAACACTCATGAGTTCCTTAATTGATTTCTTAGATCCATTAAAGAAAAGGATGACATCATCTACAAATAAGGACTGTGAGAGGATCGAGCATCCCCTTTTCATAAAATATGGTTCTATGAGGCCGAGGGCGATCGCTCATGTGAGCGATCGGCTGAAGACCTCCTCCATCAATATGAAAAGGATGTGTGAGATGAGATGGGATCACTAGTGGAGTTTCCGTCCACTAGGTGAGAGAAATGGTTCTCTCTAATGCATGCATCGACGAGAGTGACGAATGCATCAGTGAAGCCAAAGCGACGTAACAATTTGGTAAGAAAATACTCAATCAAAAGCCTTTTCCATATCTAATTTGATGATGACATTCGGACCTCGAATATGAGTATCTTGAGGACTAGGCTAACTCTTGGACTAGCATGGTACTGTCATGGACCTGTCAACCCTTGACAAAACCACACTATTCAGGGGAGATAAGTCTATCAAGGAAGGTCCCTAGTCAATTTTTAATGATCTTAGATGCTACTTTATAACATACATTACAAAGACTGGTAGGACGAAAGTCTCTAAATGATGTTGGGTAGTCCACTTTTAGGATAAGTTCCAAGAAAGTGGATTTCCAACTTCGAGGTACAATTTTATGTGTGAATATCTCCTTGAAAGCAAGCACCAAGTCCGTGCCTACAATATCCCAACATGCTATACAGAATTCTGCTGAGAATCCATCCAGTCCAAGAGCCTTGTTCCTACACAAGGAAAAGACTACCTCCTTGATCTCTGCTCGCATTGGAAGGGCTGTGAGTAGTGTGTTTTCTTGGTCAGTCACCAAATAGGGGATGGAGGCGAGTAGGTCCTCACTCATGGTAATCAGCTGTGAGGTAAAGAGCAAGCTATAGTATCCGATGCCAGCAGTCGCTAGTTGGACGGGATCCTGATAATACATCCATAATAGGGTTTTATAATTAGGATGAACTTTATGGCAGATCGAGGCGTGAAAGAAACGTGTATTTCTATTAGCTTCGTGCAACCATTGGATATGTGATTTCTCGAGATACAAAATCTATTGTCGCCGCATAGATTCCTCATGTGCTTCGCAAAACCGAAGCTTGCACTCTCCCACTTTGTCTGTCCAACCATCCTGTAGCTATCGCTCGATAACAGCTAGCTCCATCTTGAGTGCTTCGACTAGTGCGTGTACGTTTCTGAATACATGTAAATTCCACCATTTCAGGTGGAACTTGAGGTTCCTCAGTCTTAAATGAAGTTCTCCAAAATGATGTAGATATCATTCCATGCCAATGGCTGTGTACGAAATGATGAAAGTCATCATGTTCTAACACCATAGATTGGAATCGGAATGAGGGGCGGTGGACTCAAGTGGTCTGAGTAATATCTCGATAGGATCTCAATCATGAAAGTGCAGTGCATTAGTGCAGTGCTATTAATAAAACAACGGTCGAGCTGCTCATACATACATGCATCTGCTAGGCGTTCATTACACCATGTCCACTTTTCACCAATGGTGGGAGGCTCCACGAAGGACGTCTTATGAATAAAGTCATTGAAAGCTTGTATAGATTGTAACCTAGGTGGTCGGCATCCCTGGCATTTTCTGGCTACCCGTATGTAGTTGAAATCCCCTGCTATAAACCAAGCGAGGTCAACAAGTCATGGGTGGGCCTAGATATGTAGAATGAGTTCCTCCTGGAGGGCCTCCCACACAAGATGTCTATGCGAGGCGTAAACTACCATTAGCTTGTAGGGCTACGAGGTTATGGTATATCAAAAGGAACATACTACGTCCCTTCAGCAAGTAATCTCGCTTCCAAAAAAGCCAGAGCTTATTTGAGGAATACTAGTAAACATGATCCATTCTGAGTTTTCTCGCAATGGAATGGGAGTGATCCGATGTAGTCATCGGCTCAATAAGTCCAACTATCCCTAGGTTATGCTTATTGATTAGAGAAACGAGATGTGACTGGGTTAGAGGGTTGACGATCCCTCTATAATTCCAAGCAAGACTTGGTATCATAAAGCTATCAGCTTGCGTGACTCACCCTCGACCGGGTGTTATATATGGGACGTGGATGAGGGGGATCCGAATGATGTCCTGAAGGAGGGGAGGTGTCAGTATCCGACGCCTCAGAGATGGAGGCATCGTCCTCCTCTCATGTGGAAGCATGCGTGCTAGTATCCCCACAAGCATCCGTAGAACCGTTGAGCGAAGCGCGATGATTAGTGAAGCTTTCATCTCGTTCGAATGGAATATGGGATGTGTGGAGATCAGGCAGTGAGGTGAGTATATCGGGTGGGGATGATATATGGCTAGCATGGGACGACATGCTAGGGTTGTGGGAGGGTGGAGGAGGTGGCGGGGATGTAGGTGAAGCGCCTAGGGGGGGAGCGGGATGGTGAGGGCGAATGAGGGGGTGGTGGAGGGGGGTAGGGTGGTGGAAGAACATGGGAAGATGATGAGGGGGAGATGCAGGCCAAGGGGATGATGAAGGGCAAGAGGGTGTAGGCCAATAGGAAGATGAGGGACGGGGGGATGTATGCCAAGGGGATGGAGAGGGAGAAGTAGGGTTGGTTCCAAAAGAGCGCCCAACCTTTGTGCAAATCTCGCTTATCGGGTCTATCTAGTACGTCCAAAAGGGCTAATGTATTTGAGGTGGGGCTGGGTGCCCTAACCTCTTTTCCCTTGCCCGATTAGGGACTAATGGAAGGAACATCCGTAGCCTGTATTAGGGTTTGGAGGCGCTTATCAGCACCTTTCTTCACCCATTGTGAAGTCGTGGGTGTAGGCTTGGCCGGGACAGGTTTAGCCGACATAGGATACCTAGCTAGGGGAGGAGGTACACTAGTCACACACTACGGTGTGGGAATGGGCAGTGTCGGTGGGGGCAGTTTCTGGTTAGGGTGACACCCTTGGGGGTTGGACTTTGCCTCTATGATGTATTCATCATAGGGCAGAGGGGGGAGGTACTCCTCCGAGGGTGAGGTGGCCTGTGACGCCTTTAGCCGACATGTATGAAGAGTGTGACCTAAGAGGATATAGTGTGTGCAGAACTAAGGGAGGTTCTCATACACGATGGGCTCGCGAATTAACTCATCGCCATTGCAAACAAGTATCATACGATGGATGGGCTCGAGTAGATCTATCTCTACACATACCTTGGCATATCTTGGGCGATTGAACAGATGTAAATCTTTGTCAAGATGTATAAATGTGCCAACAACACTAGCTTAGGATTCGAAAGCAATGGGTGTGAAGATATGTGGCCGTAATCCAGGGAAACCTATCTCGTGAGCTGCTCGTCTACTCGGCTGTCCATCGATAGGTGTGCATAATGGAGCCACTGATTGTCCAGGTGTTACAGCTCCAAGCCTTTTTAAAGTCGGCTTCTAGTTGGAAGCGAATGAAAACACTTCAATGGTTGTGTGCTTTAATAATCACCGGACCGAGGAAGTGCTTTGGCGCTAAGTACACCCTCATGATCTCATCAATAAGGGGACGCTTCATAGCAAATCTCCCTATCAAGGTGTAAGTGAAGGGTGCCGTCGTTTGCGAGATCTCTTTAGAGAATGCAACTACTCACATTCCCTCAGAGTCAGTATAACCCCTCTTCGACATCATAACATCATAAATAGAGGGAAATGTAGTCTTGGGGAGTGGTAAAGGGTAGTCGGTTGTGAAGTTCCTGCCACTCTAGCCGCCAAGTCATCAGGGGTGGTCCACCGAATAAGTTCCCATTGGGCGCTGCTCCTGGAAACTCATCCTATGAGTTCTGTGCGTCTATGCCAATAGTTCCCAGTACAGGCAAAGCAGCTCGGTTTGTCATATTGTCTAGCGCAAGGCTAGCCAGGCCGATCGTGTCTACCTGGTCAGGTTTGACCCGCTCGGTGAGGGCACGAGCAACAATTGAGACCAGTTGGTCCAAGTTGGTCAGGTCAACTTTGTTGGTCGGTTTTGTCCCTACTGATTTGATAAGGTCAAGTCGATCAAGATCGATCGGGTCAACTATGTCAGGCCAGGTTGACTCTTTTGACTTTCTCAACTCGAGATATGTTGACCTATTTGGCGTGGGTTAACTCGACTGAGTTGATCAGGTTAGACCGGCCAAATTTGGCCAAGTCAACTGGTTCCAACCGGTAAGACTCAGCTGGTTTGACTAGGTCCACTCGGCCTGGATCTACCAGTTTGATCAAGTCAGATCCGTCTAGGTCGACCAGGTCAGACGCCGGCATGTCGACCGGGTCAGACACGATTGGGTTGGTTGGGCCAAATCTGTCCTAATCAGTCCGGTCAACCCGATTGATATTGGTCGGGACGGCCACGGGATCATTCAGGTCGACCAGTTCGGGCGGGACCGGGTCAATTGGATTGAGTCTTGCCGGGTCGATCCGATTGGAGGTGCCCAAGCTGAGGCATCCAAACTTGGCCGAGTAGGCCTGGCCATCTTGACTCAACATTGCTAAGTCGGCGTGTGGGTCCTACTGAGCTGGCTGGGGGTCCATACAACTTCTACCATCTGATCGATGCTCCAATGGATAATCCAACGGCGCTGTGATGCGGAATAGTCAATATTAGTGGGTGGCACGCTGGGCAATGTCTCCAACATTGTATTTATTGCATTGTCAGCATTCTAATAGTTGGTACAAGTGGTAGCTGGCGTGGCACATCTAACGGCAGATAAGGGATCTACCAAACTCGAACAATCAATCCCTGTCGTGGGATCTGACATGGCAGGGTTGGCGACTTCTAGGCAAAAAGGAATATTTAATGAGCCGTTGGCATTTAATGCCAACGGCTCATTTTTTGAACCGTTAAAGTTGAGGTCCACGGGTCCATCGCACGGACCGTCGCGATCATGACACGTGGGCGTCGAGACGGTCCTGATAGGCTTGTGGACCACTTGTCCAGCAGCATTTATTGCTGCCAGGATTCCATTTCCTTATTTTTTAAGTTTTGATTACATTTTTTGTCTTTTGCCATTTTAAAGGAGCCATCAGATGCATCTAAGCTGTCGGATCCGACGACCTTGGTGCTTTGGACGGCTAACGCGAGCGGAATTTGGTTCACTGTGGCAGTAATGGACCTGATTTTTGCCTCTAGTTGGGCTCCCCGGGTCGGTAGCCCCGCCGATGTGGCAGCCACATCAGGTGGCCGACCCTGACACCCAGGTGACTCTATAGGCCGCATTGGATTTGACAGTAAAGAGAACTTTGAAGTAAAATTTTCTAACTAAAAATTGAAGTTCATATGCCACAAGTAATACAGATAGATGCGTCTTGTTGAGACAAACAATTTAAGTATAAATTTAATATAATTTTTGCATCCGACTCATGAGATTTACGTAAATTAAAATTCGGGTATAAAACTTACTTCTAGGATTCAATGGACTTGAATCCGAGCTATAGGACTCCGTTCGTTCTTTTGTGGTTCCTATTGATTGAGGCCTTCCAAATCTAGTGAAATAAAAATCAACTCAATTCGAGGTCTGTCGCAAAAGTTATGGCATAATCGCCAAAATCGGAGGAGAGAAAAGCTTTGCCCGAGGAGGGAGAAAAATCAACGTATAATTTCTTGGAAAATATTCATCAGAATGCAAAGGCATTTTCAATAGAATTTATTGGCCTGAAATCATTGTATAGGTGGTGTTCGACTTAGAAAATAGCTCATAAAGATAATACAAAAAACGTACTTATCAAATACTGGATGGGAATGGCTCTTTCTATGGAGATGTTTTACTATACAAAATAGGTGTACTTATAAATTCAAATTTTAATTTTGCATTCTTAGGTTTCTCCACCTGTGACCATATGAGAAAAGATGCTTTTATGATTTTCCAAATTGTATCTTGTTGGTTTCAATGTTCTATTTAGATATTTGATTCATATGATGCTTCTTCCGAGATTTAATAAACATGAGTTATTCTTCAAACATAGCCTACGACACCTTATGCAACTCTAATTTTTACTTCTAGTTCAAAGCTGGAGTCAATAATTTCATTGATCCCACTAGGCATCGCATATAGATAATTTCATAAAGTTGCATCTATATGTGATAATCTATAGATATTATCTATAGATTATCACATATAGATAATTTCTAGTTCTATAGTATGATTTTCTGAATAATATGATAATTCTATGCATGTTTAATAAAAATGTTTGTTGTAATAGTGACAAAGATGTATCTATACAAGCATCTTTGATTTTTCAAACATCTTTGATAAGTGTTGCAGAATTGCGTAAATGTATGTGCAAGGTTTCATGAATAAACTTTAACGAACTAATCAAAAAGCATTGTGCTAATGATTCATCAAATATATGATTTAAGTTATACACATCATGTGTACTGTTAACCGCTATGAGGTAAATACATAATCTGAAGTTAATGGTACTCAGAATCCTAATTTTTTTTAAAGGTGGTCTTTAACTTTTTAAGGCTGATACTTTTAGGATGTCAAATTTAGTCTAAAAATAAGTGATCAATTATTCATTTTTTCCTCTATAATGTAGCATCCTATTTAACATATTCTCAATATGGTTGCGTTATTTCCCCATTATCACATGTTAATTAATCTTGAACGTATTTAAGAATGAAATCTTGGATTATTTATCGGGGTGATTGTAATTTTGGAAGAAATTCTGTGAAGAATTGAACAAACTCAAGACTAGTATAAGAGGAGAGAGAAGTAGAGAGAGGAAGATGGTGAGAGAGACAAAATATCATTGTAAATAGCAAATCATTTCTTAACCTGTAGCTTCGTAGTTATAAGAAACTATAGTAGACAAACAACATAAAGATATATTTTTTGTCGTTATTAAGTCTTATATAGTTTATGTTTAGATTCAATCCCAACCCTCAACATGTTTTGTATCTAGATTGAATCCTAATCACTAATTCCGGTAATGAGTGTAGCATACATATTCGTTTCTTACTAGCAAAACTTTAAGTCAAATCCATTTGGTCCAGACAATGTCTGACTGGGCTGCTGATGATGCTTCAAGTCTCTGACTCCTCCATAGTGAAAACACAACCGCAAATTGGAAGTTGTAATAAATTTGGATACAAGGATAACTGGAGATATTAGGCCATTTATATGGCTTTGTGGTATAACCCCATAACGATTTTTCCTCTCATTCTTCTAGCCCTGGTTCTGGTTTGATATGTTTTGATGAAAATCATTTTATGTCTACATAAAACTGTTTTCAAACCTTCAGTTGTGAGCTTATGAGTCATGACCCGTTTCATCACACTATTGGACTCATGATATTAATTCATGCCCTCAAAGTTGTATAATAAGTTTCATCAACAAAGCCAGGTAGTTCAAATGAAGATGGAATGTTTCTCATGAAAATTAATCCCCCCCCCCCCAAATCCCATAGGTCTATGAAAATTGTGCCGTGTCATGGAATTAAAATTATAAGCCCAACCCACTATTTCCTTTATTTCTTATATCCTTTCTTGAGGGAAGGTGTGATTTTACCCATACATAATTCAATGTAAGATACGTTTGAAACTGATTACTCATCGTCGCCGATCTTCCTCCCCCGGGCTTCAGAATGTTACCACTCTTCGTTTAAGATTGCACTATTTTTAAATAATGACTACTTTATAGCCTGATTTGATTAAAACTATTAAATTTATTGACAATGAGTTGTCGTCCGCGCTGACTATCTTGCAACTGTGCAGAGCTAGCTAACGTCAAAAACCAAGAGCAATCATTCCAGAAAAAAAATCTAGGAAAAGTGATAATAACACTTTCCCTCGTCCCTGTTCACGCTGGAGGAAAGCCTACGCGAGGCCCGGCGGAGGCTGG
>NC_135845.1:492500-600000 GCF_029677425.1 Wolffia australiana
GCAAGGTGAGGGCAGTCAATCAAGCAAGCATGATTGTATATCCGGTTGAACTGTTCGTAACATTCCAAGGCTCAGTGACCTGTTCTAGAACAGATTTGGCATTTTTGGGGAAATCATCCGTTTGGACTCGCATTTGCTTGCCTTGCTCCATATCCGTTTCCCCTGCCAAAACCCCCATGGTTACGGTTTGAGTTTTTGTTCTTACCTTTACTTTGGTTGGTATTTCCTGGGCTTGCTTGAGTGAGGTTGTCCATTGCTGGGAATTCAGATGACTCCTTGGTGACTTGATGGCGACCGAGCATTGCTTCATGGTCTCGAAGGTGAGAAAGAACTGTTTCCAGTGGCATGGGCACTGCCGCTGCTCGGACAGTGGTGATGACGGGGGCGTATTAAGTGCCCAAACCTCGAAGTAGTGCTCAGACCATCGTTCGCTGGTCGACTCTTCCCCCTGACGCGGAGAGTGCACTACCGATTGATCGGAATTGGGTGATGTAGTCTTCGAGACTTAAACTTCGTTTGGTCTGGGTGTGCAGCTTCCCGAGTAACTCTTGTACTCGTGCTTCTACAGATGAGGCAAAATCTTCCGCTAGTGTGTCCCAGGCAGCCTTGGCTGTTTGGGCTTCGGTTACGCATCCAATGACGCTGTTGGAAGCTAAGAGGGGGAGTGAATTAGCTTATGTACTTTTAATTTGCCTAAATTACTTTTAAGATTCCTTGGATTGTCGCTCACCTTCTTTCTCTCGAACACAAGATTTACTTGGTTCCTCGATCCGCTAGTGATCGAGTCAATCCAAGGCCCCCCCCTTCGAGTCCAAATTAGGACTCAGGATAACCTTACTAAGGATCCTCCCTTGTAAGGCACCCTAACCCAACTCACCAAGTTGCCTCTGTAGAGGAGTCTTCCGATGGTACGTCACGTCCTTGGGTGCACGAGCTTCACCCCCGAATCGCCTTCAAGTAGACCGTCACGAGCTCTTCCTCGTACGTCCACTTCCCTCGTCATCGTCACGTCCTTGGTGCCACCAACGTCACCTCCCTGCCTTCTCGATCTTCAACACCTGTTCAGATTAGTGGAAGAAACGATATACCCCTCCCCGTGATTGATCAAAGGTCAATCACCGCTCTCGATGTATGAATGATCAAACACACTAAGATTCAAATGTGATATCAAGATCAATTCTGAAAACCTGTCTCATAAGTACTTTCAAGATCAACAAATCAATTCCTCTAAATCACTTTCAAAAATAATATCAATCCCTTCACTATCCTTCACAAAATCTCATAAAAATCACCACTAACTCAATGATTGTGGAGGAAACTATCACCCTATTCAGTAAATGAATGAATGATGAAAATCAAAAACTTCCCTTGAGAGTCGAGAAGCACAAGCACACTGATTGCAGGGGAAGAACTTCACAAGAGGGAGCACTTTCTTCTTCAAAGAGGAGCTCAAGAGAGATGGTTTTCAAAGTGGATGCCTCAAACCTTGCTCTGAAGGGGTATTTATAGGGCTAGAGGGATAGAGTGTAATTTTCTGAGAATTTTTAAAAAATTCGAGCTCAAAAGGAGCTGTAATTAATTTTTTATGATCTTTCAAAGTTTTATAGAAAGTTTCCTTAATTAAAAAATTAATTATAGTAATTAATGCTAATTAAAGTAGTTAGGTTTAATATAGGAATTCCAAAAGTCGGAAAAATATGATTTTTTAGAAATGACAAATGAATTTGGAAAGTCAACCGTCGGACCCGACCTTTGGAGTAAATTGAATTTCCTAATTTGATTTATCGGGTCTGAAGTGAATTAAATATAGAAATTTTATTTCTATATTAAAGTGCACATGTGGCGCACTGGTCAAGCGTCACGTTGCCAGGGCGGAGGTCGCGGGTTCGAATCCCGCCCGCCACATTTTTTTTTTCTTTATTTAAACTTTCTCCTCCGGACCGGACCGCAGACTTAACTGGTTAAGTCCGCCCGTCGGGTCCGCCACTAAGGCTAATGGGCTCCGCCCATTTAGGCCTTATTGGGCCCTTTATAACCCAAAATAAATCCAAAAAAATTGATTAATAAACCATTTCTCATTCAATAAAAATTCTTTTAATTTCCTTATTATTATTTTTGACATTTTAAAATATAAATCAATGTTTTAAAGACACTTTAAAACCTAAAACGCCCTTTATATTATTTAAAACATTTTAAAAACATTTAAAAACATTTTCAGAATATTTAAAAAGCATTTTTAATTATACAGAAGATTTTAACAATTTCTTTAACAATTATATTAATAGCTCTTAATATTTTAAACATTTTTTTTAAGCATTCAAAAACCTTTAAAAACCTTTAACTTCAAGGAACTTATTAATTTATAAAGTCATGATTACTATTTTAATTTAATGTACATTAAAACACAAAAACCTCAACAGACGCTTTATGTCATGGACGATAGAAGAAATGCTAGAACGTGCTGGTCATGGTACAACCATTCGTCTTCAAGATCCTCAGCTCTTGGCGGTGGTTCTGCTAAGATGTGAGACATTAGTCGATAAGACTTCAGTGTGGAGATTACCTGGGTTTTCCACACAATGTAGTTTTCTCTGGTCAGCTTAATCCACGGCACCATGGTTGTCAGGATTCTCACTAGACCTTTGCGAGGAGTGATCCTTCTTCGGATCATTGGGGAGTCATCTGGGGATGATGGCTCCGAATCGCTTTCTTCATTGAGATGCATTTCTTCGAACATTGAAACTCCGGCTTTGGCTTTGATACCATGATAGAATTTGGTAGTCTAATCTCAAAAGAAATGGAGAAACATAATAGATTTTGAGAAGAGAAGAGAAACTTAGGAATAGATGAAGAGTATCGTTAGGACGAGACTGAGTTTATGAGGTACAAGTGACTTCCTTCTTATAGAAGTTCAGGGGAGCATTAGGGCGTTAGTGGAGTTAATGTTGTCTTGGGACGAGGCAAGATCACCGTTGTGTCTGCTTGGTGACGAGGCGAGATTGCTGCTGTGGGGGCTGAAGATCTTCGTACTGATGTCGACGAGGGCCTTCTCAAACCTTCTGCTGCATCAGCGACAGACTCGCTATTACTGTGTTCGACACGTGTACTGGGTTCCTTGACATTTCTCTCTCGCTCTCGCTCTCTCTGTCTCTTTCTGCTATTTGTCTGTCTTTCTCTCTGGCTCTAGCTCTCACTCTCGCTCTCTCTCTCTCTGTCTCTTTCTGCTATTTGTCTGTCTTTCTCTCTGGCTCTCGCTCTCACTCTCGCTCTAGCTCTCTCTGTCTCTTTCTGCTATTTGTCTGTCTTTCTCTCTGGCTCTCGCTCTCACTCTCGCTCTCGCTCTCTCTGTCTCTTTCTCCTACAGTCTGTCTTTCTCTCTCTCTCTCTCTATATATATATATATCTCAGTCTCTCTCTCTCTCTCTCTCTCTCTCTGTTTCTCTCTTTTTCTCTCTGTCTCTCTCTCTCTCACACACACAGAAGATGATATTTGTGATGTGAGAACTCTTGAATTCTCAATGGCGCTCAAGAACAAGAGTGGAGATAGAAGGAAAGGAGTAGAGAGAGAGAGACAAGTAGAGAAAGAGAGCAAAAGCTGTATTTAGATCATTTGAATCAACAAACATTTATCAAATGTTGGTTCGTATTTATATTACCATATAATAGTTTCTTATCAACATTTTAATCCGAGCTGTTATAATTGTTATAACGGCTAGAAAGAGATTCATCGTAACCGTCAGTTTGTTAACTATCTAGATGAGATCCTAACCATCTATGTTTGATCCTATCTATATTGAATCCTAGCCGTCTACGTTTGATCCTATATTTAATCCTGTCCGTCTAATCCTCTTTACAAGTATAGGGTACACGTTCAATTCTTACTAGCTAATCTTTTATTAAAAATCCTATTGGAGATCCATTTTGCTGATGTGGCTGCCGAGTTGTTCACTCCTCTTCTTCATCTTTGTCTTCTTCATCCTTAACATGTGAGTCGTTGTCCTCTGAGCTTCTCTACTTCATAACTTTCCACCCTAAAACTAGTCAAAAGTTATTTTCTCTTCGTCATAAAACAAACGAGGAAATATTACCAAGATTTCTTTTGGTGAAATTTTTTTGTTGTATGCGACATAAGAGATTATCAACTTTGCTTGAGGTTAAATTCCAAAATTTTGTGGTAAAATCATTAAGTAACGGTGTAAATTCAATTTGTTTCAGAAATATGGCCTTCTTTACAGTATCAAAAAAAAAGATGGCTAATTTTCATCATTACTTACCAGTTCTTTTTTCTCCTTCTATACTTTATCGCGTGTATTATAGTGTCCTAAATTTAGGATTTATGTCAATTCATTTAAAACAATTCTTCTCAATTTGAAACAAAAAATAACCCTTAGCGATCATTCAATGAAAACCATTCTCATGTGAAATACCCGTATCTTTGTGAAAACTAAAACTAACTTGGGCAACAGTTAAATATTTTCACAGGTTATAAAACATATACAGTTAATAATTCAAAGAAACCCATTCACATGAGAAATATTTATCTTTAAGAAAACAATTCAGGATAACTATAAATCTTTGTTCACATAGGGCATGGAACCAGGTTGAAATTCTAAAGAGATAATAAATATATAATATTTTTATTAGAGGTCGTAAATAGTTTGAAGAGGTTTTGTAGCCATTATAGAGGAACCTAAGATGATTCTCACAGCAGATCAGTATGAATTAAAATGTACTTTTAAAACAAAGCAAAAATACACTTATGATGGAATCATATTATTTTTTGAAATATTCTTCCCTAGTAGAGATCTCTACCCTTTAGATGTATCCAAACAGTCTGCAGTACATTATATCTTCTCGTGGACTTGTAGCTGCATCCAAACTAAGAACTCCTATGATAAGGACTCAAAGTTCATGGTTAAAATACAACCTTCAGTCCACAAGATGTTTTTGGTATATGAGATCTAAGCACCATTTACACAATCGTGGCATGCATTAACCTAGCTGACTGTAATATATAAAAACATCCAGTTATGCATGCTCATCAATGTGAACCTACTATCTCCTCACAGTGTCTCCACACTAATGTTTAAGGGATAAAATAAACCCAAAATACAAGTGAGAGAAGACAATGCTATTATACGCAAATATTTTAACCTCCTCATATATCATACAAATAGGAATGTCCAAGATACATGTCAACGATAAATAATCATCATATCTCAGTGAAATCATAATCAAATTTTTATCAAAAATATCCTTGAACTTTTTTGAAGGATCACACCTACATAATAATAAATATTATTTGTATTAATGATTTCTAAACGTGACATGAAATGGGAGTTTTGCTAGTAGGCCATCTATAATCCCATCAGAATGACAAATTTAGTTAATTATTTATTTTTTATGTTTAGTGTTATTGTGAACTAGTAGTTTCAGTTAGACTTTTGGAAACAATAAATTTGGTATACTTATATATCCATATTCTAAATTCAAGATATTTCTTCAAATGACTTTTATGAAGCCATAAGATAAAATTTCAGAAGAGGAAAAGTGTGAAGTAAACTTTATTGTTACAGAGGATGTGGAATTAATAAGTTAACTATCCAAATTTGATGTCAAGCGTAGTTACCTAAACAGCTTCATTAAGGAGTTAATAGTCAACTTTTTTAATTAAGGCCTGTATGAACAACCCCCATGAAGTGATTAAATTTTGACTCATAAAATAATGTGTATAGCTAGTGATGATTTTTGGGTTCTAGGACTTTGATCTGGATGAAAAAGAAGATTTCTTGCAGCGGAAAACTTGGAACTTCTCCATAATGAAGAGTAATTAGGGACCTAATATTATTTAAATATATTAACAAAAGAATGGATGATCCATATAATACAGGGGACGCTGAGATAAGAAAAATGTGAGGCAAGGAGGTGACAATTATCAACAACACTGAGATGATCCTTATAAATTATAGCTGACAAGAGAGTGACGTGACAGAGTAAGAGAGAATCACACTAAGGATAAAGTGATGATATCAAGTTTGGGGTTTTTGAAAATTAGTTGAAAATGCCCTAACTTGTATGACTGATTAGGGTTTTAAAACTGACCATACCCTGCATCGTCTTAGGTGCGTCAAGTAGATGAGTGATTATGCATACACGGTAACTGATGATATACAGGTTGTGTAACCAAGTTGATACACACTTCGTTGTATATACTAGGGCACGAGATGTAGCTCGGCACCCCACGGGCTTGAGACTCAACCTATCAGTTAGATTAAATCAATCTGACATTAATTTATCTATATGATAATATAATTAATTAATTTTGAAGGCCTATAGAGCTTCATGGGAAAATAACGTCATTAACTGGACTGAGAAATGGACCTAGGGTCACATTCAAATGATCTTTAGGATGTCGGAATATATATTTAAGTTTGGGGTTTTTATGAAAATTACCCACTCAAAGTTAATAGGGGAATGTCCTAGACAAAGTTCACATGGGCCAGAATTGTTCAAGGATTTTCCCCTTCTTCTCCCTTCTCCCCTTAACTCCTCTCCATTCCTCATGAGATCAGGATGGTGTAACACCAATAACAGAGCATGAAGTTGTTTAAGTAATCATGAATATGATTCATACCCAGGTAAATTGATCATTCATTTGTTGATGCTGTTTTGATTCCGTTATGAGTCTTCCGCTGTAGTAATCATTTTTTTTCATCCAAGGTCTTGGAACCCAACAGGTTTATTTGTCTACTCATCTTTGGAAAAAAAAGTTCATAAAAGGACTGAGATTTTTTTGACATAAAATAGAAGCAAAGGATAATGTCTAAATGGCTTAAGGGAACATTATAGCATCAGACAACTCAAGGAGAACCATATGGGTCCTTTGAGAATAAAACAACCAGTATGCCCTCTTCATGTCTTCCTCCAGCATTTTAATTGCCTTATTCTGGAGTTTGGCTACATACAACGTCATTTCAACTTCTTGAGTGTGTTGACTTCTATATTGAACTAGTGTCGATGATAGGACTTTGCTCAATGAATTTCTGGATCAGCAAAGCTTAAATGTATTGCAGTCATTTTCTGTGGATATATGAAGCAAGGGTTTGGCATAGCAATAGACCCAGTGGATTGACCTTGTCTCTGGGTAGTTAGAGCACTGCAGTACAATCAAGAGGCTATAAAGTAAGCTCTCAGTAGGTCGAAGATCTATGTTATCATATATTTTCCATTATGATGTTTTTTATTCCCCTTGAATTTGGCTTTTCAAGTCCAAGTTCTTTCACTTTTACAAATACATCTCCCTTTCTAGACGATCCTAATCAGTATCTGTCTCACCTCCCTCTAACAACTCAAGTTATTACATATTTAGATGATTTCAAATAATTTAGATAACACTACAGGGCACACTGGCACAGGTTTGGCAATAATTTGGCAATTTTAATTTATTTTACTTTTATGATGCCAGTAACACTATGGATTCATGACGGAGAAGTTGACATCCCTTGTAACTGATATGATGTATTGCTATACATTAGATGTTATCATTGATTTACCCCTTTCCATCTTACCAGACATTTAGATAGAACATGACTTATGTATACACAAATGCATGAGACAGGTTCCTTCAAATTCCTTTGATTCTACAGACCATGAACACATAATGTTATTGGCCTCAGGGCAGGACGGACGCGCATGAGCTCACCGGGGTCGAGTAAAGTCAGGCAAAATCGGCATAGATTAGGTGCTATTTAAGGAACATTGTAAGCCCATTGGCAATCTTAATGTTTTAACTTTTTGGATGCTTCAAGCTGCATTAAGGATAGAACTTGAGATGGACAAGAGGAGAGGCGCAGGTTCGGGTGCTGGCTGAGGTCTCTACTGTAGTCCCGGTTGAACTGGGACTAATCTTGAGTTCAAGCTCTTTGGGGGCCCATGGCCATGACCAGCATTTTCTGTCTTTCTCTTTCTAGGTGGGTTTCTCCACTTTGACTCAAATCCTCACCAGCATCAGTTAATCCATCATCGGAAGTCGGCCTACATGTACCTTAGCCTGCAGGAAGCCAGAGAGAGAGCATTAGGTGGGCCTGCCGTGGCGAGTGTGTGGGCCAAGACCATCATTTAAGCTAGAGAAAGAAAGAGAGTGGATTGCATACAGTGTCAACGCGGTGGTGGCGGGATAGTCATGTCCATGAATGTCCTCTTTGCAAAGGCTAGCCACCATTTGTTTGGCATGCCATTTATTCGGTAGGTCCGGCGGAGTAACCTCCCGCTTGTCTCCTCCCTGATCTGCTTCAAGTAATTTCTTAATAGTTCTGCAGACAGGAGGCATTCGTTAGGGATGACAGTAGAGAGAGAAAGAGAGTACATCTCAATCAGGTAATGATTAAGGAGTAATAGAAACAGGATTATCATGAGAAAGCAAGTTTTGTTTCCACATGGGGCAATGCTTCAACAGGGACGAAGTAGCTTGAACTTGGGTTCCTTGCTATTACCAGAGAGAGAATTTTGCATCCCCATCAGGCTATGATGAGAGAGAGAGATCTCAAACTAGGGCATCCAGTACATGAAATCAGATTATGCTAGGAGAGAGAGATTGAGAAGACATCTGAAATTAGGGCCAGAAAATACTGGATAGACGATGATTGGAGGAAGTACCTGAATACCGGTTGCATAACGCGAAGAGAGTTATATAGAGAGAAGGCAAAGAAGAAGGGAAGAGAGAGAAAGAGAGGTCATACCTGCTTCTTTGTTGGACTTCGGAGGAGAGAAGAGACCAGGGAATGGAAAGCCTGGTTCGCCAGGGACAGGTACGGCCTCTAGACCTAGGTTGATGATAGCTTTGGTGCCTTCCGCAAGCGTTCGGCACCCCTCAAGCCGCTTGAGAGCCACGTTGATGTAAAGTGTCAAGTACACAAGCAGCTTATCAGCAGAGCTCTGCACATCGAAGTTCTTAAAGAAGACGTTTGCACGGAAGAAGGTGATGGCCTCATCAACAATGTCTTCTGCACCTGAAAACAATAGAGCTAGTGACGAATCATTGGTTTACGAAAATCATTAAGGAAATTAGATAGACCTTTCTCTTCGCCTCAGGTCAATGGATCTTCTCAATTGGAAGATCTCCCATAAGAAAACATGATCTGATCTAAAAAAACTCTGTAATAATAAAGTCAATATTTTTCTTGTGATCCCTCAATTAGAAGAAAACACAATAGATCACATACACTAACTAAAGTAATATTGAAACAATTCACATTAGTTTATTGGTTCGGCTTTTGACTAACTTACTCCTAGACTTGACATTGGACTTCAATCATTTAGTTTGAAGTCTATATAATTTCTTGTACCACGGTAGATTCCGATACATCTCAATATAGATGTAATGTGCGAACAATTTATAACCGCAGTGACTCATAATGGAAAATTGATAACTTAAAAAAAAAGCTACATTTCAAAATTTCCCAGCACGGAGCATACCCTGCTCAGCAGCTGGAGCGGGCCCCTTGATGTGGGTTTTCAGAGGGAAGAGGGCGCATCCACAAGCTTTTCTGATGCCTTCTTCGTCAACAAAGCTCGAGTGGTACACCTGAAGTAGAATTTTTAAAAAGGGCGATTAAAGAGTAGAATTTTTAAAAAGGGCGATTAAAGACAACACGGAAGAGGTGATATTCCAAGTGGCAATAGATGGGAGATGAAGAGTTATCATATGAGCACAGAAAATTGTGTTCATTGATCGAGGAAAACGACATTCAGAGAGAGAGAGAGGAGAAACAACTAACTCTACGTACTCTAAGATACTCTAAGAAACACTCAATTTCACATTGTTTTGTTGCAGTTTTATTTCAAGGATATGCACCTAAGAAGCATATAATGAGCAAAATGGGCCGAATGACAAAGATACCCTTAGGGGCATAGGATCGAATCACAGGAAAACACCTCAGACAAGTAACTTGTGAAGATAAACGTTAAAAGGATCAAGTATTCACAAACTTGAATTTCTTTCTATGAGACATCTTCTAGAAGAAAGGAGCAAATTTTCCTGACGTTAAAGAAAATATATTCTGAAACTATACCATTGAAGAAGAGATAATAAGTGAAAAGTGACTGAAGAAATATGAAAGAAAAATGGAAGATCTTTTTGATAAAATGAATACGAAAATTCTTGCATGTCCGAAGTCTGTGAATACTTGAAGCCATCAATCATTACCCAGAAAAGATCATAAGTAGCATTTTTAGTGACGGAAACAATGTCCGAATTGATCGCGTAATTAGGCACATAGATCACATTTTACGAGACTCAAACATACGGTAACGTTCAAGTAGAGATCCAAAAACCAATTACTTACATGCTATTTCCCATCCTCAAGTTCTAGAATTTTCTTCCTATCCTTCCTAATCATCAAAATGTCAGAAATATCTCATTTTTCGAGAACAAGTCTATACAAATCCGATAATTTCCACGGAGATCATGAAAAAACCAACACGGCGCCAGTGGAAACATCCACCGCGAGGATCTCTTCTCTGTCGAGTAGGGGAACAAGTAAAAACCAAGAAAAAAACTGGCAACAGGCATGCTCAAACGTGTTTTTGGAGATGAAACACGAGAAATGTTAATATTTGCATGGATCGTTGGATATCACCGGATAAGATTGATCAGCCGAGAGATTAGTTCATCGTACTTACCATTTCTCCTCCTGCGGACCACCGCCGACGATGAGATCCAGACGACGGGCTAGGCGGGGAGTCGCCGTGTTTTTATACGGCTCGATAAAAATTAGCGTGGCGCATCCTCAGCCGTCAGATTACATCCTTCTTAGCCGCCTGATATCTTTCCTAGGATCTCTCTTTCTATCGATCTACTTCTTTTCTCTATCTCTCTCTATGTTACTCTCTGTCTATGTTCCTCTCTGCCTCTCTCTATGTTCCTCTCTCTATGCATTGATCGTGGAGAAAATAGAGAGAGAGAGAGAGAGAGTGATGCATGCTTGGCCAATGTATCTGTTCTATCTGCATGTTAATTTCTGTCTACAATATATTCACAGTACATTTGTCAAACGAGTTTATGTACATGTATAGTTCCGGATCGTCCCAGACGTGGACGATGGACAGAACGGGACGAATTTTGTCCCATCCGACATCCAGAGTAAGTTCAGGAACGAAGGACGGGACGGTTTTTCGTGCAACGATAAAAAAACCGTCCCGTCCAATCATACCGGGATGGTTTTTCATCCCGTCCAGTTCTCGCGGGACGAATTTTCGTCCCGAAATTCGTCCCAGACGAAAAAAAACCCTTTTATATTTTTAATATATTATTATAGATTTTTATAAGTTTTTTCAGGGAAATATGTACAATTAATTCTGAGTGGCGTCAGTATGCACGGTCAAAAAAATACAGGGACCTTGATGCAAATTGTCATAGCGAGGCCACGTGGTGATATCTCAACCGTCGGGTGTGAATCTGGCGGGCTTTTGTCCACATCCGTCCATCCATCGTCCGAGACCTCCGGACAGACGGTTTTTTTCGTCCCACGGGACGAAAACCGTCTTGTCCCACGGAACGAAAACCGTCTCGTCTGGTGGTCCTTGGGGCGAATTTTTGTCTCAAAATTTGTTTGCATCCTCGGACGGGACAATTTTTTTCGTCCCAGGACAAAAAAATCATGTCCGCATCCCTGAACTATCATTAAGGAATTCACGTGATTGAAGTAGATCATTCAAAAGTCTGACTGAAGACTATAAAATCAGTGCTTGCTGGGAGACAACCCATTCATTATCTTGAGTACTTTCTAATTTTTTGTTCTATTTGACTTTCTAGCTAACATTTGCTTCTAATAAAATGCCAAGGAGGGTGAACCCGTAGAAGCCGTCAAGTGTCCTGAACTAAGCCGACCATGAAGAGTCCAAACCGCTTGAGTCTAGGGAGCAGATTTATTCGGTTATTTCTGCCCCTACTATTACTGTTTTTCATGAAAATCATCAATGAGCATGAGTTATCAATGGGAGTAGACAATTTTATTCATACCATGTGCTGCTTTACATGTTCCTTTAAGTGCATATACACATAACCCACTTAAACATCCAAGTCAATAATTTCTTAGATGAAGAACGACCAAGGAATCTAGCATCTCTTGAATAGTATGGTGAACCACTTGAGGAGGAAGAGAGGTGAAACTAGGAAGCTATCACACGATCATGATCAACAGTCCTTGGTGTCTCACTCGAGAGTATGCGGTGAGTCAGTGTGCAATTTCATGTATTACCTAGTGAATGAACATGACCAATCTGAACTTCTGAGCCTATTCTTCAGTCATTGATTCTCACATTATATCTTTGAGATGTGCTGTAAATCTCTCGTCCCAAGCCTAAGCTCCTAAACGCACATCTTTATCTTGCAAGTGATTAATCTCAAACACCTACAAAAAAAAGGTACAAGCTTAGAAGAACAAGAAGCAGAATGTGGAGCAAGGGCCAGAGAAATGTGCGATCTATATGCCTCATATATTTTGAACCCCGGAAGGCAAAACAAGCCAAAGAAAAAGTACAAAGGGGAAATAAAAAAGGTTAAGAGGCATCAAGCTTATTCATCCACATTTTCTCAAATAGAGTGGATGACAATATGCGAGCTCAGCAAGATGTCGAGTTCAATGGGTGTTGGATAGTACCAAAAGCATGAGCGTGATTGAAATTCACGAAGTGTACAGTTAAGCTCGTAGAGGACTCTACTCTTAAGGAGCCCAAGTGAAAAGAGAGAATGATAAGTGGTGCGAACTTTCCTAACCTAACCCTCACCTTCAAAGGGAGCTAACCCATATGAAAGAGAAATAGATCCTAAAGTCAACCATAATCATTAGAAAATTTTTGGCTTGGATATGCATCATTGCTAAGGGACTAGCAATGTTTAAGTAGCGGGGTATTTGATAAATCCAAAATGAGTCATGTAATTATACATATTTTAAGGGCATTTTGGGATCATTTCATGTGTATTTTACCCAATTTTATGAAATATTGCATTCCATGCACTAAATAGAGAAAAAGATAAAAAAAATTGCATTTTAACGTCTTTTTATGCATGTTATACAATTTAAATATTTCTTAGTAAAAGTATACATTTAAGACCTTTTTAATTTTCTTATGTTCTATTTAGTATTTGGTCAATGAAATTACAAGGGTGAAATCTGTATTGAATTTGAATAAAGAAATAGGGAAAAATTAATGAAAAAGTATAATATATATAAATAAATATAAAAAGGGGGCATAGTGGCCTGGTTAAGGAGCTGGCAAAGTGCAGAAGCCCATGCTAGCCGCAGGCCGGCAAGCGCAAGGCTGAAGCCAGCTCTTAGCCGGCAAGGGGCAGCGCCGCGCCGCGCCACGCAACGAGAACAAGCTCACAACAAAGGCCCAACGAGGAAGTCTGATAGCACGATCAAGGATAGGAATTTCAATTCGCAACTGTATTTTTGTCAAACAATATATACAGTTTCAAATTTTAGAAATCATCCATATGGGATTGCAAAATCCCACTTTTCGTTTAGTCTCAAATCAGACCGGGCCAATGAACGACAATGAGATCGCGGCCCAATGAGCCGCGATCTAACCAAATTACAAAACATAACATGATCTGGCTTCGAGCCGACCCGGCCCAAAGCCCGTATCATTTCGGGCCATTTTTAAAAGGGCGGATATGATCTCTGCCATCCGATCTTCATATGGAAGATCGAACAGTGAAGATCTAATCCCTCCATTTTAATTCCATTTTAATTCCATTTTATTTCTATTTCAGGCCTTCTTGTTGGTCCGTGGTGATGACGCGGATGCGGGACCCGTCGACAGAGGAATCCGAAAGAGCGACGTGGACAGAACACTGACTGAGCTCACTGATGTGGCGCTGACAGAGAAGAGACGGGGTACACCATATAAATCTGGGTCCACGACTGCGATTTAATCCCAGTAGTCGATCCCAAATGAGGTCAATTGAACGGCCAGGGGCAGTTCGGTCCAATGCCGCCCCTGGCCGTCGACAACGCTGTCCAAATGGCAGTTGATGGCCGGCGGGGGGGACTGACAGGCCATCTAACGGCCTTTGAGGACCCCCAAGGCCATCCCCCTCCATCGGACGCCCTAAGGGACCCCTCTGAGGATATTTAAAGGGGATGGAGAGCCCGTCACATCGCAGGAAAAGAAGGGACAGTGGAGGACTCTCGCAGGTGACCTAGGAGCTGGTTGAGGTGCGGTAACACGCCTCAACTGCTTAAAGGACTCTAGAGAAGATCACGAAGGTCCTAGCATCGTTGAGTCGCACCCAGACAGAGGAGGAGGGCAAGGGAATCATTAAACCGAGGTTCGGCGGCGGCGACCGGCGCGGCCACTCCTGTTCTCTGAATCAGGGCATTCGGTGAGATCTGATCTTCATAGATAGAACCCTTATACATCCGTTTTGATATTAGCGGAAAATTTTACCAAACATTTCACCATATAGTGTTTTTTCGATTGATTTTGATTCTCAGACTTCATTGGGGCATTTCATCAAACACCTAGTGTGTTTAAGGAATATATTGTGATTTATCTAAGTTCCACTTTATAAAAATTTTAAAAATGTATGTACATTTTATCACCCGGCTTCTTTCGAGCATTTCGTCGAATGCCCGAGGGGCGTTCGACGAAAGACCCCCTTATCTTCGATTTCCTCTACAAAATATATATAAAAAACTTATAGAAATCATAATATAACTAAGTATATACTATACAACTATTTGTACTCAACCTCCTATCGGGCATTTGGTTAAACACCTCTCGGGTGTTCATCTAAATCTACCCAATATTTCATTAAATCGAATGCGAAAACTATTTTAAAAATATCTAAAAACATATAAACTCTATAAAAAGTATATATAATCCTATCTCGACCCCGTCTAGAGCATTTGGTCGAACATCTCCGAGGTGTTCGACTGAATAACCCATTCGACACCCTAAAATTAACTATAAAAAAATATATAAAAATATAAAAAACTACTAGAATAGGTACACTAACTTCTATTCTAACTATATAAGAAATATAATACTTATATAAATATTAATTTCTACTACTCCCTCTTTACTCCTTACTATTTCTCTAAACTTATACTTAGTATACTATAATTAGATAATTACTAATTCTTCCTATCTAACTCCGTCCTTAAATATTCTTCCATTTTATTACTAATTATAGATATTAAGTACTCTATACTAGTTCCCTAGTTATATTACTATCATCTTAAATATAATATCTAACCTCTTCAATTATTTATTAATCTTAGTATCTCTAATACGTATATATACATATAATCTCAGATATTCTCTCTTCTATACTTATCTTATTAAACTAATATTCTCCCTATTTACTAATTACTTATCTATTCTCATTCTTATTATCTTTAGTATTATTACTATATTTTCTTAACTAACAACTCAACTATTGAATATACACCTAAAGGCCAGTCCCTGTGGAGATGACCTTACTGTCACTTATACATCTTTGAGTAAGTTTCTACATTTTATAAATTTATTTGATTGTAGGCAAATTAAATTTACAAAGGCAATTAAAAATAATTACGTAATTTGCCTTCGTCACTGGGAAGGGCAGAACTACCTATATTCAATGTGTTTTTGTTTTGGCCGCATAGATAGTACACTTCACACATAATTTTATTTTCATTTCACTTTGTTTCCAGCTCTTGCGACAGAGTACTGTGCCATATGGCTTCAAGCAAAGGAAAAGTTTGGCTTAAGGCTCATATGGTGCCTGAAAATATTATCTCATGTGTATTCCAGACTCTCAAGAACATTTGTCACACTTGGAATTGTGATGTTTCTCTTTTTAAAAATATGAAATGTTACCTCACATATGACAACTTTTAATGCATGTCTTTGTCTAAAAACATGATAAATGAATTCCTGCAGGTAGCATAGAATATGCTATAACCAGTATTGACGGCTCACCCAATGGCGTTGATGGCATCATGCAGCCACTAGAGGAAACCTTAAACCTATCATGACACATCATGCTGAAGTGTGCAATTCCTTTTCTACACTGACTGGTGAAGCAATACCAAGAGCCTAGCGTTATCATGGTCAGTTCATATTTTGAAACTTACGGCAATAATGATTATTGTCCAAAAGCATTGGGTGATGCCATCTGAATACTATTTTATGTAGCCATCAATAGTAAGTGTTGTTGAGGAGAATAAATTATTTAGAAATATACTGTTATTGCTAGATTTTTGTGTTCACTCAGGTTAAGGCTTTGCGGGAAATAAGAAGAAGGCTTTTAGGGCCAAGCTGAAGTAGATCAAGCAACATCATTCCGTGGAAGCCTTTGAGGGTTGAGGACGACAAAGCTTCATCAACTTTTTCTCGTTCCTTGGTATCCTTGTTCAGCCCTATTTCCAAGTGATTTTCTTGGGGGGCATTCACAGAAACTTGGTTAGGGCACATCATCACCTCTGAACGGATACCCCCGAACAACATTAAGGATTAGCCTAAGCTGTCCAAAAAAAAAATGTGACTTTGATTTCCCCTACCTCATTTCCTAGGTAGAAAATTCATAGGCTAATTACAAATAAAAATATAATATAAATAGATAACCTAATTCACCCCCCCCCAGGTTATTCCTTGGCCACCTAAACTAACATATACAAAAAAAAAATTTCTTGACTAGTTTCATACATTATCTAAGTTAATTATTTCCTAATTTCATTAACTTGTAGAAGACGTGTTTAAACTAATATAAAATTTTAGTAAATATGACTACTGCTTGAGAACTAGTAAATGCCATTTTTATGGTTACAATTCTAATAAAAACTTGCTATTACTTTTAATTTTTTACTGCTACATTTTACATCTTGGGACCCATTGACTAGGCTGAATACTTGAAGGATGGGTCTCTCCTTCAGCCCATGCTCCTCTGCCTAGCCGAGACCGGTCTTTGGTGCCAGATGGTCCCCATCATAGTCCAAAAAATACACAAATTAAAGAAAACCTGGGGGGAAAGTAGAAACATCTCATCCCTCTACCCTAGGGACAAAATTCCCATTTTTCTCTCTCTTCTTCGTTCTTCGATGTTCAACCATAGTCTACACTTAGAGGGGAGCTGGCCATGGACCAAATTTTATCTTAGTGTTGTATTTGATTTTTACTTTGTTTCTTCATTGATCTTGACTTCTGTTCTTTAAAATTGCCTCAAATAGGGTGAAATGTACTAATAGTTCTTGTCTTGATTCATGAAGGAAGTTACCTAAAAATCAAATTCTATCATGAGATATAAAAAATACCCTAAAATTAGATGGGTTATCTATCCTTACTTTCCTCTAAATCCCTACATTCGTCTATAACCATTATTGTTTATAAACCCTATATTAAGTACTATCCTTATCTCATTTCACTTTTGGTTCTTGATCTTCTTTTGAGGATCAGGTTAAATGAATTGAGGACCTATATTCCCTTCAAACTCTCTCATCTATCTACCTCCCTCTTCTCAATTATTTGACCTTATGACCTCTAACGGGTCCACCTTTTATGTATAAAGAAAATGAATATACATCATCCCAATTTAATTTGGTAGGTATGATCTTTCTAGATGATCATATCTAATGAAGATTAAATCTATTAAAACTTCATGCAAAATAGCTTGAAGTAAATCCTTGAAATCTGCCTCCATGTGGACAACCCCTCTACAGATTGTGTCCATCTTAAGATAGATGGTTCATTGTAAATATTATTGTAAAAGTTGATTACAAATAACGATAGTAATTAACCTAGTTAATTATAATAAAATTCAACGTATCAGCTACTACAGATATCTGCATATGATATTCTTTACTTGATATCACAATATATGTTATCTAGACAACAAAAAAATATGTTTGATAGTGATGACATATATTGATAACAGATAATTCATGGTAGTATACAGCTTGATTTTGATATCAGATATTGGTAAATAGATAATGGCAATTGATACTAACATCATTAAGCGGATACAATTTTGTTTCGATATCCATTATCATATACCATTTAGAAGTGTCACTGAATGAGAATGATTAAAATTTAAAATTGATAATATAAAAATAACAGTTAACTTTTATATTATTAATATTGTTAATTTGAAACTATTAGTTGTCTCGGATCAGTTTTTGAAATATAATACACTAAAAATAAGGGTGATAGTTGTATTAGTCAATAGAAGTATTCGTGGCCGGCAAGCCAATCACACATTCCATATCTCGTTCCATATTCATTAATAGAATGCATTCAGTATAGTGCACTAGTGATGCTTATAATGAAGTATATGAATACATGATCAGACTTAACAAATTATAATGAGATCATAATATTGAGATCACAAGTCTTTAAGCATGTATTGTAAACATTCAGAATCGAATGATACCAAAGAAGGACATCGAAGTGTCCGGAAATAATAACACTATCTAGCCTCACTCAAATGATATGGCCAGTATCATATCCATTAGTGTGGATCCACTAAGGATGAATAATAGGTGTTCTTTAGGGGAAAGAGTTCATTGAATTGATTCGTAAATATACATGAATGCTACTATACCAAACTGTCGATCAAGTTGATTCATGTCACACTTGTGTAAGTGGTTCTCAGACCTAAGACACCCAAGTCATCTTCTGGACGAACGATTATACTTTCGTTATGACCTATGAGTTCCTAATCAAGGAATTCTAAACAATCTTAGTTACGGTGCATCAAGAAGTTTACTACGATGATTGAATAGTTAAGATGGGATCGTCCACCCTCTGTTGCGTTCTAGGGCTTCGACATAGATAAAAACTCAGACCATTCACAGTGGAATAATTTAAACAAAATTGTAATGGCATCAACAAAAAACATGAAATGAATAACCTCAGCACAGATTGCATTCGTGATTCCTTCAATCCTCGAGCGAGTCATGTGGAGTTGTTCACGTGTTCAGCCTCTAGATGTATACGTGCAATCCTTCTAAAATTGAATCTCCTCCTTCGATTGGACAAGCTTGTTTCACCCTCTTTTATTGTTTTTACGCCGTCCCGATTGCATCAAGAATGAAGAGGAGCTGTACGAGGAAGGGAGAAGAAAGGAAAGGCCTCTAAACAATTTTGGCATGGGTGAATTTCATTCAGGTCCTTCATCTATTTATATTAAGTGGATTATTTCATAAAAGCCCCTGATAGAACCAAAATGTGGCATGCAATCATACACACTCTAAGGTCATTTTGGGATCATTTGATGTCTATTATTGCCAACTTTACAAGAATTTGCATCACGCGCACTAAATAGAGCAAGTGATAAAACCATGCATTTTTAATGTAGTTTTCACATAATGTATGAGAGCAAAAATTTCTTATTAAAAATATGTTTACAACATTGCTAATTATTATGAGATTAATGCTCTATCTAGTATGTCAACGTATATTTTTTCAGGTAATAAGTCAAAGTTGAAGAAGAAAATAGGAGGGATAGATAAAGGAACAAAGTACATACACATAATATACATATAATGTATATAAAAATATATAGTAAAAAACGTGTAGTGGCCAGAAGAAGGGAGTAGGAGCCGGTGGCACTCAAGCCAGCCGCTGGACAGTGAGTGCACAACTGCTTCAGCTGACCAGTAGCCGGCAAACACCACCAAACCAATAGCCCAACATCAGGCCCACACGAGCCCGAGGGAGTTATCTTAGAGAGGGAAGTAATTTATTTTCAATTTTTACTTCTCTCTAAAATTTTAATAAACTAAAATTTTCTTGAATTTTCCGATATGAAATCTTATCCCATAGTTTATTAGCTCTACATCGGGCTGGGCCGATGACCGACAAAATGATTGCAGCCCAACGGGCCGCGATCTTATGAAATTTGAGAAGGAAGTGTGACTGGGCTTCAATTATTTAAGATCTCATCTGTCTGATCTTTTTAAAGAAGATTGGATGGTGAGATCTGCTTTGGCTATTTAATATTTTTTTCTTTCCATTTACAAGTCTCTCATTGGTTGTCATGAATGAGAAGGATGATTGGACCGCACAAAAAATGAATCATGACCAAAGCAAAGCACTAATGGGGCAGTTGAGGAGGCACTGATGTGATGAGGATGTGGGTACACAATGATGAGGCGCTGGTGCAATTTAATTGCAGCTGTTGGACATATTATAATAGAAAATCTGACAACTAGGGGCTGACCCGTCGACGCCATCATTGGACGATAGTTTTTGGTTTTTTTTTTTTGGCGAGGAAAATCGAGGCCATCAAACGACCTAGGAGGACCCTTAAGGACGTCCTAGTGCCTTGAACCGCCGAGGAGGTCCCTCCCAAGCCATTAAAATGGCTCGAAGGCCCCTAATTGTTCATCTCCCGACCAAGAACCTCAGCGGCGGCGGAGATCCCATCTGGCGGTAGTGAGAGCAGGAGGGGCATGACAACCCTTTGACCACTCTTAGAGCTCCGGGTGGCACTGAGGGAAGTATGGAGTAGCCTGGATTTGCACCAGGATGAAGGAGAAGAACAAGGGAGACCGTGCACCGAAGCTAGATGTAAACAATCGGTGCCACCACCCTTGTTCGTCGAATGAGGACAATTCAGGTGCATTATTTTGTGGTTGAGTCCTATGTGTTACTATACTCTGGACACATAATTTTTAGTTCAATACAGATAGTGATCAAGTTTTCGATGAAATTTGGCATCGTGGCCTCTTTGAGGCATTTTATCAAACAGATGCTATGCATTGTGGGACTTTCTCAAATTTTCTAAAGTTATTATTGCTTTCACTTTATAAAAATCAAATAAAAAATTATAAATCCACCATGTATTTTGGTATCTATCAGGTATTTTGTCGAACACCTCGAGGGTGTTCGACAGAACTACTCCTTGACTTTCAATATTCTAAGATAAAAAAATATATATAAAAAATATAAAAACATATTAAAATAGATATATTAACTATATTATAAATAATACAGCTATATAAGCCATATTCTGCAACCATAGGTGACCCTATAGTAGTATATATACTCTTAAGTACTCTTACTAGTGCCTTTATCTACTCCTTATTTCTTCTATTTCTATAACATTTCTTCTCTCTCTTTTATTCTTCCTCTTACTCCTCATTATAATAACTATCTTTATTAATTAACTCTTTAAATCTTACTCAGAATAACATTACTCTTCACTAAATACTTAAAACTCAATACTCATTATTAATATTGTTCGCATGTTGCCCTCTGGGTCTATGCATCAGTCTAGTTACGACTCCACGGCCCAATAAGCTTTATTGGCCTTCTAAATTTAGTTAACTATAATTTCGAATTGATTAACCCAATCGATAGGTTGAGTCTCCAACCCATGGGCCATCAATCGATACCTTGTGCTCTAGACAATATAAAGGAGTGAGTATCAACTCACTCCTGGAACTTGTTCATCATTTGTTACCATGTACATATTGTCCATCATCCAATTGATATTCCTAGGATGACTTAGGGTATTGATGCATTCATAAATTATCGGAGAACTTTTCTCCGATGATGTTTACTACCTTGGTAACGGACTTCATCGCATCCTCTTCCTTGAGGTATCTCCTCTTATAACAGGGGCACATGATCTCATGTTGACCAGTCAATTGTCTTCATGAACTTCTTGATGCACCTAAACTAAGAGTGATTAGAATCTCATGATTCGGAACTCATAGGTCATACACAAAGTACAACTATCTGTCCATAAGCTGTTTTTGTATCTTAGGTCTAAGGACCATTTACACAACCATGATGTGAATCAAGCTGATTACCATTCAAGGATCTGTATGGATCAACTAGGTGAACTCTTTCCACTAAATATCACCTACCTTATATCCTTAGTATCTCATCATATGCGCGACCAGTCATTCTTATCACATGAGTGAGGCTATTATCCTTCAGATATGACTATTTAGAACATATGCTTAAAGACTAGTGGCCTCCAAATTACTTCAATCTCATCATAATTCACTAAGTCTGATCATATATTCATGGACTTCATTATAAGTATAACACATGCAATATAATGAACATATTATACTAATGAAGATGGAACATGACATGCAATGTGTGATTGGCTTGTCGACCACATAAATTTCTATCACCCTCGGTATGAGAGATGACATCTCAAAAGAGACACAGTGATGAAGTTGATGAAGGCAAATTGTGTGTTAACTTTTAATGTCATTGCAATTTTAATTTTATTAAAATAAAATAAATTTGATAAAAGATGTAAACTCACTCAAATGTATAGTGGGAGTGAGATCGTCTCCACATGGACTGGCTTTTAGAGATGTATTTAATAATTGATTTAGTAGATAATAAGTAATAATAATAGGGATAATAAGTATAAGAAGAAATGAGTAAGTTCAGGGAATAATAGGTGAATAAGAGAATTAGATAGGAAAGAATATCAGATATTGTATATATATATCAAATCACCTATAGTTGTAGAGAATACCTTATACATAGTTATAATATTTATTATATAATTAATATATCTATTTTATATACTAATATATATATTATATTTTTTATAAAGAATTTTTGGATGTACAAGGGGTGATTTATTCAAACACCTTGGAGATGTTCGACCAAATTCCCGAAAGGATATCAACATATGATATATATATATATATATTTATGTATTTTTTATATGATTTTTATGAGCAAAAATAGGAGAAATAGAGGTAATTATGTCAATACCTGAGAGGAGTTCCACAAAATGCCTCTGTGAGTTCGAGATTGGAGCAGGTAAGTACGTTTAGATTTTTTATAATGTTGATTGAAAAGAACTTATATAAATTGATAAATGCCTTGAATGTGCACAAGGCGCTCATTAAAATGCCTCATTGAGGCTGCGGTGAAGAAAACACAAAAAACCTCGATCAATCTCTAATTATGAATGAAATCAAGCATCTAGGATAAATGAAAACATAGATCTCAACCAAAGAAACTCATAAAAGAAACTGAATCACCCTGACTCGATGAGAAAGGGTGGTCATGTCGATCGCCGCCACCTAGCTTTGGTGTGCAGTCTCCTTTCCTTATCTCCTCCATCCTTGCACGAATCTAGGGTGCTCGAGACTTTCTTCGATATCGTTTGGAGCTCCAAGAACAGTAGAAGGGGTGTCACACCCCTCCTTCTGATCTTGCCACCGTCAGATGGGTCCTCCGCCGCAGCTGAATCTCAGTCAAAGGATAACAGAATTGAGCCTCAAAATCATTCTTTAAAGGGTCGAGAGAGGTTCTCTCAACCCATCAAAGGGACAGGCTTGATCGAATGGCCCTCTAGGGGCTGTTGGACCGGCCTGCGGTCCCCTTGTCAGCGACCTCCGTCGGTTGGCTGATGAGGATGAGGGGGGGGGGGGAGAAGATGGACATGATTGCCCCCTGGTCGTCTGACCCCGATTCAACAGCTGCAATGTGGACCCATTCTTAATAGTGTACCTTGCCCCTTCCATGTCATCATCCCTATCAGCAAGCCCCGTCCACTGCCTCGTCACCACTCTTTCTTTGATCTGTCCAACAAGGGGTCCGGCAATCCTCGTCACTCACAGTAGGCAATAGGGAAGCCTGAAAAAGGAATAAAAACAGATTAAATAAGACAAGATAGATCTCACTGTCTGATCCTCTTAAAGAAGATTGGACGGATGAGATACCCCACTGTTTAAAATAAGCCCAAAATGACGTGAGCTTCGATCCAGGTCGACTCAAAGCACAGTCATGATTTCACTTTAAATGTCATGAGAATGGAGCCCGCTAGGCCACAATCACTTTTGTTGCTCATTGGCCTAGCCTTATACGTGTCTGAAAGAAATAGGGAAACATAATCCCATATTGGAGAAATCAGAAATAACACATGCTATATAATTCATATTTTCCCTCTTACTTTTGAAATTGATTCACTCTGGTGTGTGTGGACATACTTCTCCATTGTCCTTAGGGGGGCCTACTTTTGGGCCATTGGTGTATTAGTTGGGCCTTCTGCCGAAAGCGACACCCCTTTGCTGGCTGCGGGTGGGCATGAGCGACCTGCCTTCACCTGCCTATGGTTGGCTTGGACGCTGCTACGATGGGCTCGGGCCTAGCAGTCCACAATAAAAAAATTTATTTTATTTATGTAAAATTTCTTGCTTTCTCATTCTCTCTTTTATTTTCTTCTTGAATCGTGATTCCACCCCTGAAAAAATATAGATAGCATACTGATGGCGCATGCCATCAAGGGTCATCAACGACATCGTCCAAGCCACCCGCCATCGTCGTCGAGGACCGGGTTAAATAAATGCTCGATTATCCCATTTGATTTTCGTTGTTTTCCTAGTCGTGTCTCGTGTTTTCTTCTCGTTCGTCACATTTTCTTAGCACGGCAATGTGCCCCGTGTTCGTGTTTTCACTGTAAGTGAAGGGATCCTCAATCTTTTGGATCCCCTCATTGCCCCTTGTCTTGCCCTTTCTCTTCTTGTTTTATTTAGTTTCATTTTATGCCCTTTTATCCTATAATGAAGGGGCCCATTATATAAGGGTCCCCTTAATGGACTCTTTTCTTCCCACACCTTTTGACCCAATTTGGGGGCCCATTGACCTCTCCCCTTTATAAGGGAAGAGAGGGCGCCCTAGACATTTCAGACCAGGAAGTTTAAAGGAATGGTGTTTTTCTCGTTGACGCTTGGTCTCCCTTCCTCTTCAAGAGAAGATGAAAGGGGAAGGAGGAAGAGGGAGCAGTGGGGAAGAAAGAGGGCTTGGGGGTGGGAAATCAAATTTCCTCCTGCCCCTAATCTTCAACTTGCTCGTGAAAACGTTGCATCTCCTCCATGGGGTGGATGATTCTCACGATCAAGGCCTTTTTCCACTCCCAACGCGCGACTGTAGAGGAGAAGATGGAGCGTCTCCAGTCAATCCTGGTCCACCGGACGCGGCATCGCACATCACAAGGGGGGTGGTAAGCTGACGGTTCCCCCCGCAGGTCCACTACTAGGCGCACCCAACTACTAGTGGGCGCTCGGGAAAACTGTCGTGAACGACAGGATTCCATCGGCAGATTTATCAACCCATCATGGTCGAATTCCGTGCCTGTGTGTGAGGGTTGACTTGATCAACACTCATGTTCTAGAAGCTTTCAGAATGATCTAGAATTCTCTGGACTCTTCTAGAATATTCTAGATGCTTCTACAACCTCATCGAGTCCTCTAATCCATCCTAGAAGCTAATGGATCTTTCTAGAAGCTTGTGGGTCTTTCTAGGTGTTCTAGAAAGATGTGGAAACCTTCTAGAGAGGGAGGTTTTTAGAAGCTTCCAAGGAGCTCTATAAAATGAGGTGTCTTCCTCATCATGGGGTGAATTCTGAAGGAATTCTTGAGAGCATCATGTGATCATCCTTGGAGGATTGATGACTCTAAACATGTCATAAACTTATTAAAGATTCACTGGCATCAAAGTCTCATTTGCATACATTTAGTCCACATTTGTCATATTTTATGTGCCTTATTTTCATGCTTACTAACCCCACTTGATTCTCTGAATCAAGTGGATTAGATCTCACTTATGTGATTAATGAGTTCAGATGTGGATCAAACACAAAGGAGAAAGCATTTGACCAAGAGAAGCTGGCAAAATTTACAAGGAAGAAAAGCCCTAAAAAAACTCCAAGAAGCACAAAAAAGAGAGAAACCTATAAATAGCCTCTTGAGAGAGCATTTTAGGTTGTCCAGAATTTCTGTCTCAACAGGTTAGGGCTTGGAGAAGGAGAGTTCTGCACCCTCTAAGAGCTGATAAGTATTGGAGCTGGAGAGAAGGAGCAAGCTGAGGAGTAGCTTGGGCTAGATGACCTACACCTCGCCGCAAGGGTCGTGACACAAGGTGGAGTGATTTCCCAAGCTTCAGTGACTGTGTAATTCTCTCTCTATCAGACAGTCTAGGTTGGGTTGGAAGACACACACCAGTGGTCTTCCAACAGTTCCAACTGATATTGTTCTTCGTTTTAGGTTGATTTCAGGTTTATTGTTTGTTCAAATCGATTCTCTTCTCTTTTTCCCTCAAATCTACTATTTTCCCATCGCATCTAGCTCGAATTTTACATCCATAGCAGCAGTCAAGGCCGCTCACAGCAAGGCTGCGCACAGCCAAGGCCGCCCGCAACCAAGGCCGCACGCAGCAAGGCTGCGCACAGCCCGCACCGCGCGCAGGCCACACCCGCGCACAGTAGGTGCCACGCACAGGCCACGCCCGCGCACAGCAGGTGCCGCGCCCGCGCATAGCAGACGCTGCGCGCAAGGCAGCTGCGCGCAGGCCACACCCGCGCGCAGGCACGCTCGCGTGCAGGTACACTGCATGCGCGCTCGTGCCGCACACAGACGCACCCGCAGGCACATCTACACGCAGCTAAGGCCGCGGGCAGAAGTCACTACAAGTGCGCCTGCTGAGTGTTTGTGAAATTGCCCCAAAGGACAGGCGTGAGTCTGTAAGTAAAGAAACTCTTTACTGAAGATTCTGCTAAATTGATCCTATTAAAGAACATCCTGTAGACGTCAACTGAAGATAATTTAACTGATTGTTGAGACCGAATACAGAGATCTGATAGCATAGATTGAACTAAAAAGAATTATTACTTTCTTATCTGCTCCCTATGGATCGACACCTTACTCGCCCTATAGCTCAAATCCTCACACGATTAACCAGTTAAAAACCACATAATTTGAACTTATCAAGGATTCAAGCTTAGCTAATTGCAGAGTTGAAGAAGAGTTAGGGACAAAGCATCTTGCAAAGAGGCTTTTGGAAGAAGGTGACACCATTGGAGTATCTTTTTATTGGTTAGTCCCTTTGGAGAACTTGTTCTCTTTTCTCCTTTTGTACTTGCTATTTTGGACCACTGTTGTGAACACTTATCATCCTGTTCAAGAAGGTTATTTTCTCCAAATCAGTGTGTGGGTTTTGTTTACTCTCATCCCTATATTCTTGGTGGATTCTTGAGTTACTTGGATACATACTTAAGGCTCCATTAAGATAAGATCCTCAACAGTGTGAGCCTCAGTTAACTTGGTGGATCTCCCGGCAGAGTTGAGGGGTAATTCGATCCAGCAAACCCCCCCCCCTTGAGTCCCACTGTGAATGGCCAAATTGTCGGATTTGGGAATCATAGAAGGCCCGCCGAATCAGTCGAGGATGAGCAGGACCACAGACAGATCGGTCGAACTCGATTGGCAACTCCATACCTGTGGAAAAAGGCCGTTATTGACGATCCCAACTAGGGGAAACACCGCCGCCCCTCCACCGCGGTCTGCTCACCGCCTCTCTGCCAAGTCGCACGGACCTCCGATAGTAGCTTGTCTCCACATCCCAGGTTGAATTGGGAATCTTCGCGCGCCAACTGCTCGAATGGCGACCGTTAGGACGGGGACTCCCGTCACCCTGGACACTCACCTCCAACTCTCGCATCCACCGCCGTGGATCAATCTACTGGCACCGACGTGTCAGAACCATCGCTCGCAATACTTTTTTGAACCCACACATGCTTGCCCGACCATAAGGGTGTGCCCGATTTAGGAACACGCCTGAGATGGTTTGTCGCGGCCCCTACCGTATTCCCTCTTCCTCCGACCTTTACCAGGAGTTCCAACATCTTTGTTTGCTCGTCGAGCCGCCGTTCGCTCTCCGACGTCTCTCCGCTCCACCCGCTCTGAATTGTCGCCGACTGTCAACTAACTCTGCACCTCGAGCCACGTCAATGAGGTACGTCGTCCTCTCCCGTCACTCATTTATTTACCGCTTGCAGTTTACTTTCGTCTTGACTCCACCGCGCTCAGGCTAGGTAGGTGAGAGGGGCAAATTGAGAGAAAACTATGACATTTTGAGTGTCTTACCGGTACAGATGAGACCGTCCGTTATGTTCGAGCCCTACGGATAGATTTCGTTGGGCTGTAGACGCCTTCGTCACTCTGACGAGGTTTGAGAGGCCACCGTCGCCATTACCCGGCGACCCTGTCCACGCTTGGAGCTCGGCGCCTCCCTCGAGTCGGAGCCTGCACGCACGATACGTAGGACATTCATTCACGCATCGTAGTTATATCGACCCGTTAGGGTTCATCCGTCGGACGACGACACCGTCGACGTTCGCAACCATCATCCCTTATCGGTACCGAACCATCATACTCGGTGCCAACCAGACGACGTCCCCGACGATATCCGACATCACATACTAAAAAAGAGCATTAAGCTCATAGATATTAACAGTGTTTTAGATATATTTTTACCAAGAAATACTTGGGCTTGTAAAATATATAAAAAATGCATTGTTTTATCACTTGCTCTATTTAGTGTATGAAATGCAAATTCTTGTAAAGTTGAAGATAACACATAAGATGTACCCAACATGACTTTAAAATATCTATGATTGCATGGCACGTTTTTGGTCTATCAGAAGTCCTTTACCAAAGTAGTGAAATGTCGAAGAAAAGTTCTCCGATAATCGTTGATAGTTGACAATACCCAAAGTCATCCTAGGAATGCCAAGTGGATGAGGGACAATATATACACGATAATCAATGGTGGACAGGTTCCATGAGAGAGTTGAGATACAC
Source organism: Wolffia australiana (assembly GCF_029677425.1). Classification (NCBI taxonomy): domain Eukaryota; kingdom Viridiplantae; phylum Streptophyta; class Magnoliopsida; order Alismatales; family Araceae; genus Wolffia; species Wolffia australiana. Next base: position 521,114 of record NC_135845.1, read on the forward strand.
TCTTGTGTCATCTAAAGCAGAAGGCGTAGCTTGTCACCCCACGGGCTAGAGACTCGACCTATCAACTAGGTTAAATTGATTCGACATTAATGAATCTATATGATGATAAAATTAATCTAATTTGGAAAGACAATAAATGTTATTGGGGCACTAGAATTATTAACTAGTCTGATACATGGGCCTAGGGGGGTCATACACAAATAGTTTTTTGGATATAGGAAAACATACTTAAAACTTGGGGATTTTTATAAAAACATACCCACTTAGTATGAATAGGGTAAGGCTCTAATGAAATTCACCAAGACCATAATTTTTCAAGGGTCTTCCTCTTTTTTTCCCTTATCCCCATAGCTCCTCTCCATTCTCGATGTGATCGGGATAGCATAACAACGATGACAAAGCGTACATGGAGCTTGTTATGGTGAAGGAGGATCTTCGACATATCAAGGATCACATAGATACATCTAGAGGCTATACACATGAGCATGTTCACACAACTTGTTCGAGGATCCAAGGAAGCATGGATATGATCCATGCCCAGGTGATTCAATTCATAGTTTTTTTTATGACGTTGTGATTCCATTATAACTCTTGCACTACAAGGAATCATTGTGTTTCATCCACGTCAAGGCCGTAGAACCTAATATCAATTATATGTGACCTTATTTATTAGTGTCAATAAAACATGTAATTAATGAAAACATTTTTATCAAGGAAAGTTTTCCCTTTGAAGTAAAAAGTTTAAGATGAAATGAAGTATGATGATATGACTAGGATATAAGGAACAAGGTTCTAGAATAAGGATGTGTTTCGAAGAGATTTAATGATCAAGTGTTTTTTTGGGAGAGATAATAGAACTAGAATCCTTGGAAGGTGGGACCGAGGTCACAAAGTGCTTAATTCAATGAGCCATTTGTTACATCGCGTGTTTCCCTCACTGAATGGGTCAGCTACTAGGAGGACAATGCATTTGACTTCACATTAGATCATGGCAACCATTGTCGGTGAGAAGTTGTAATTGCTACAAAATATTCTATCAGCCCACCTGATGGAGTTTGTCTCAATTCCACAATGAACCATTCTTCCATGCCAAATCGATGTGGAGCTTGATTATTAAAACTACTAGAGCCAAGTCAAAGAGGCCTCCAAGGATGTGAAATTTTACTTTGACATTAATATATGCCCTTTGCTCTCTAGAAATTTAGTTATCCCTCTCATTTTACCTCAAAAATTGCAGAAAAGTAGTATATTCTTCCAAACTTATTAAAATACCAAGATATATCATGTAATTGGCGATTTATCATGCAAAGAAAATTGAAAGCACTTTTAGAGCCCCATTTTTCATGTTCTCCACTTAATAATATCAAGAAAAATAAAGAAAACCAATTAAAATCTAAAAAATTCAAGATAATATACTGAAGACAAATTTATTTTGTTTTTACTATGATAGCATGCAATAATAATCATTTTAGTGAAAATAAGATGCAATATGTATCAAATTAATACTGTAACTGCATGTTATCAGTAGCACCCCATAATCGATTCTATAATTCAGATACCCCTCCTAATATTTGATATCGTCATTCAGGACTGTCTTGTGTTTTACCGGAAATCTGATGTTGGGATGGATATCTGAGGGCAAACACTGTTGTGTTATCCCAAGGGAACGCCTCAGCCACCCTAGATGATGGTTCTTGGCTTGAGTATTTTTTTAGATTTTTTTAAAAATAGATTCTATAATTACTATTAAGTTTGAACATTATTTTTCTTATAGATTATCTTGTTTATAATGTAGGAGGCATGCATCTTTCCAACCTCATAGCATAATGAGACTTTGTGTTATCTGTTCTAATGCATTCCGTTCTGCCCCACCATAACCATGTCCACATGAAAATCAATAAAATGTCACCTAATTATTTTAGTATTTAAATATAATTTCAAATTAATATTCATATTTTTCAATATGAATTACTGCTACTAATATTCTAAAATATAGTGGTGACTAATTAAAAGTAATTAGAACTGCAATCATAAAAATGACATTTACTAGATCTCAGGTAATTGTCATATTTAATAAAATTTTGTAATACTTTAAAGAAATCTGCTACAAGTAAATAAAATTAGGAAATAACAAACTTAGATAATGTATGAAACTGATAAATCCAAACATTATTTTGTATATATCAAATATAGACCTTTTTTATAATCGATTCGAAGAACTTAAATGGTGACAGAAAGAGAGAGAGGGGAAAGAAAGACTGATAGAGAGAGAGAGAGGTAGAGAGAGAAAACAAGAGGGCAGTGAGAGATAAAGGAAGGGGGAGAGAGGGAGAGAAAGAAGGGAAGAGAAAGATATAGAAGTGGGAGAGAGAGAGAGAGAGAGAGAATGGGAGATAAAGGCAGAAGAGAGAGAGTTAGAAGAGAGAGACGAGGGGAGAGAGAGGTAGAAGAGAGATTGGATGGGAGAGAGATTTAGAAGGGAAAGAGACAGAGGAGGGGAGAGAGAGGACGAGAGAGAGGTAGAAGGGAGAGAGAGAGAGGGAGAGAGATTTATAGGGGGAGAGAGAGAGAGGAGGTGAGAGAGAGGTAGAAGGGAGAGAGATAGAGAGAGGAGGGGAGAGAGATTTAGAAGGGAGGGAGAGCGAGAGAGGTAGAAGATAGAGAGGAGGGAAGAGAGAGACAGAGAGGGGGGAAGAGAGAAAGAGAGAGAGGAGGGGAGAGAGAGGTAGAAGAGAGAGAGGAGGGGAGAGATAGATAGAGAGGTGGGGAGAGAGAAAGAATAGAGAGAGAGAAAGAGAGTGAAAAAAATAGAGAAAAAAGAGAGAGAGGTGGGGAGAGAGAGAGGAGGGGAGAGTGAAATAATAGATAAAGAGAAAGAATAGAGAAAGAGAGAGAGCTGGGAGAGAGAGATTGAAGGAGGGGGAGAGAGGTAGAAGAGAGAGAGGAGGGGAGAGAGAGAGGGGGGGAGAGAGAGAGGGGGGGAGAGAGAGAGAGAGAAAGAACAGAGAAAGAGAGAGAGGTGGGGAGCAAGAGATTGAGATGAGGGGGAGAGAGAGGAGGGGAGAGAGAAATACTAGAGAAAGAGAGAGAGAGAAACAATAGAGAAAGATAGAGAGAGAGAGAGAGGTGGGAAGAGAGAGATTGAGAAGAGGGAGAGAGAGAGAGGAGGGAAGTAAGAAAGAATAGAGAAAGAGAGAGAGAGAGAGAGAGAGAGAGAGAGGTGAGGAGAGAGACCGAGAGGAGGGGAGAGAGAGAGGAGAGAAAGAGAGAGAGGTGGGGAGAGAGAAAGAATAGAGAAAGAGAGAGAGAGAGGTGGGGAGGGGGGGAGAGGGGGAGAGAGAGATAGAGAGGAGGGGGAGGGAGAGATGAAGAGGAGGGGGAGAGAGAGGGGAGAGAGAGCGAGAGGGAGAGAGGCGGGGAGGGAGAAATTGAGAGGAGGGGAGAGAGAAAGAATAGAGAAAGAGAGAAAGAAAGAAACAATAGAGAAAGAGAGAGAGAGGTGGGGAGAGAGAGATTGAGAGGAGGGGGAGAGAGGAGGAGGAGAGAAAGAGAGAGAGAGGGGGGGAGAGAGAGAGAGAGAGGAGGGGAGAGAGGAAGAGAGAGACGTGGGGAGAGAGAGATTGAGAGGAAGGGGAGAGAGAAAGAATAGAGAAAGAGAGAGAGAGGTGGGGAGAGAGAGATTGAGAGGAGGGGAGAGAGAAAGAAACAATAGAGAAAGAGAGAGACGGGGGGAGAGAGAGAGTGAGAGGAGGGAGAGAGAGGAGGAGAGAGAAAGAATAGAGAAAGAGAGAGAGAGAGAGAGAGAGAGAGAGGGGGGGAGAGAGAGAGTGAGAGGAGGGGAGAGAGAGGAGGGGAGAGAGAAAGAATAGAGAGAGAGAGAGAGAGAGAGAGAGGTGGAGAGAGAGATTGAGAGGAGGGGAGAGAGAAAGAATAGAGAGAGAGAGAGAGAGAGGTGGAGAGAGAGATTGAGAGGAGGGGAGAGAGAGAGAGATAGAGAGGTGGGGCGAGAGAAGAGAGAGATAGAGGACGGGAGAGCGAGATAGTGAGAGATGGGGAGAAGAAAGGCATAGAGAAAGAGCTAGGAAGGCGGAGAGAGAGAGTTGGGGAAAAGAGAGAGAGAGAGAGAGAGAAAGAGTTAGGGAGGGGAGACGGGAAGAGAGTGTGTTAGGGAAGGAGAGAGGTAGAGAGAGAGTGTTAGGGAGGAGAGAGAGAGATAGACAGAGAGAGTTAGGGAGGGGAGAGAGGGAGAGAGATTGTGTGTTAGGGAGGGGAGAGAAGGAGAGAAATTGTATATTAGGGAGGGGAAACGGGGAGAGAGAGTGTGTGTTAGGGAGGGAGAGAGGCAGAGAGAGAGTGCTAGGGAGAGAGAGAGAGAGAGAGAGAGAGAGAGAGAGAGAGAGAGAGAGAGAGCGAGAGAGAGAGAGAATCATCCACTACACTGTATCTTGTTTAACTTACAGTTTACAGTTTTTGCGCCGCAGAATTAAACCGACTCAGGCGACGGGAGCTGCAGAAAGATGGAGCTTACCCCCATCGGCGAGCTTCCGCATTCTGCCTCGCCCGCTCTTCGATCCAAACCCGTTCAAACCCTTCTCCCCTCCTCCCAGAAACAGCGAGAATATCATCCTCTCCAAAGCCTCCCTCTCCTCCTCCTCTCCACACGCCGGCAACACCGTCTTTGCAATCGCCATCTGCACCTCACCTCGCAGAGCCTTATCCTCCACGGCCCACCTCACATGCACCCTCCACATCTCCTCAAACCCTTTCTTAAACTCTCCGGTCCGCCGCCGCAGCGCCGCCCAGCTCTCCCGTACGTACGTCTCCCGGAAGCGCTCGCTTCGCCGTCGGCGCCCGTCGAGCCAGCCCGCACCAAGCAGCGCGCCCAGCGGGGCCCCCCGCGCGCTCTTCTGCAACTCCCAGTGCGCGTTCATCAAGAACAAGCTCTTCTGAGCAGGGTCAGCGTAGGACCCCGCCCAGACCCGTAAGTTCTCCTCCAGCGCGGCTACAACGTTGGCCATGGCCGCCGCCACGAGCCCCGGCTCGGGCTCCTCCCCTCTCCAGCACCGGCTTATACCGACCACCTGGTCCAGCGCGGGCCGCCGGGCCGGACCCAGCAGCTCGTTGCACAGCCCAACCACGGCCCGCACCTGCCTCGGCGCGCCGGCTCCCGGCGGCGGCGCGGCGGACCGCTGCATCTCCACCTGCGCCGGGATCTCCCAGAAGAGTCCGCAGGCGCCGTCCACGAGCCGCCGGACCAGCCCCCGAGTCGCGGTCCGGGCCTGGTCCAGCGACGGCCCCGCGAACAGCTCGTTGAACCCGGCTCGGAGCCCGTCTAAGGTCGCGAACATGTCGAGCAGCTGTAGAAGCTTATCGGGCCCGTCGCGAACAGGTAGAATAGAGGGGGAGACGAGGAAGAGGAGAAAGCCCGACTGGGAGACGATCTCGGCGAAGCAGAGGGAGGCGGCGGCGGGAAAGGCGGCGGAGCAGAGCCGGCGCTCGGCGGGGAGCACGTCGGAGACGGCTAAGGCCACGCGGTCGAGCCAGCGGGGGGCGGCGGCGAGCCGGGCGGCGGCGGAGAGGGCGCGCTCCTCGGCGAAGGTGCGGACAGCGAGGTCCGCGCGGGCGGTGGCGGAGAGGCGGCGGAGGACGAGACCCAGCTCGGGAGGGGTTGGCGCGGGGAAGGAGGCCAGGCGGCGGAGGACGGGAAGCAGGAGGCCGCCGTCGAGCGGGTCGGCGGGGTCGAGGGCGGCGCGGTCGGGGCGCTGGAGGAGGGCCGCGGCGGGCTCGATGGCTGGGGGGCAGGCGCGGGAGAGGAAGTCGAGAGCGCGGTCGAGGCGGCGGAGGAGGAGGAGGTAGGCGGCGGTGTCGTGGCGCGGGTCGGAGAGGAGGTGCGGTTCGAGGCCGTGGACGGCGTCGAAGACGGCGAGGACGGCGGCTGCGGGGGCGACGGCGGCGCGGAGTTGGGCGACGAGCGGCGGCGCCGCCGGCGGGAGTCGCGCGGAGATCTCGGCCAGGCGGCGGCCCGACAAGTCCAGCGCCGCCGCCGCCGCGGCGCAGGTCGCCAGCGCAGACTGCAGCGTCCTCCTCGCCGCCTCCAGCCTCTCCATCGCCCACGTCAACGGGCATGCAGGAGAGAGAGATCCAGGAGGAGAGAGAGAGAAGCAGAGAGATATGTATGGGTGTAGCTTATTGCGATAATTTGGATGTATGGATCGATAGTTTTAGCGACGGAGAGTGAGAGAAAGATGTAATGGGTGTGTATTCTTTGCGGTTGAAAGATCCAGAGAGGAAGCTAGAGAGATAGATGGATAGTTTATTGGGGGGAGAGTGAGAGAAAGTTGTAATGGGTGTGTATTCTTTGCGGTTGAAAGATCCAGAGAGGTAGCTAGAGAGATAGATGGATAGTTTAGAGGGGGAGAGTGAGAGAAAGATGTAGTGGTTGAGCATTCTTTGCGGTTGAAAGACCCAGAGAGGTAGCTAGAGAGATAGATGGATAGGCAGGCATGGATAGATAGATTGACAAATATATAAATAGATAGATCGATAGATAGACAGGTATGGATAGATAGATTGACAAATATATAAGTAGATAGATCGATAGATAGACAGGCATGGATAGATAGATTGACAAATATATAAGTAGATAGATCGATAGATGGACAGGCATGGATAGATAGATTGACAAATATATAAGTAGATAGATCGATAGATAGACAGACAGACAGAAAGATAGAGACCGAAAGAAAGAGAGAGAGAAAAAGAGAGATAGAAAGTTGTAATGGGTGTGTACTCTTTGCGATTGAAAGATCCAGAGATGTAGCTAGAGAGATAGATGGATGGATAGATAGTTTAGAGGAGAGTGAGAGAAAGATGTAATGGGTGAGCATTCTTTGAAGTTGCAAGATCCAGAGAGGTGGCTAGAAAGATAGATAGATAGACAGGCATGGATAGATAGATAGAAAGATATATAAATAGATAGACCGATAGATAGACAGACAGACAGACAGGCAGGCAGAAAGATAGACACTGAAAGACAGATAGATAAATATATATAGTTATATGGATATACACATAGATACTAGATTGATAGACTGATTTATAGATGTATAGATAGACAGAGAGAGAGATAGAGGGAAAGAGAGAGAGCGAGAGATCACTGGATCTGGGCAATGCCATAGAGGCACTGCAACTGGGAAGAATCAAGAGAGAGAACTGGGCATGGTGAGATATTAATTGAAGCTGGGAAGCCAACGACGGTTCCTTGGCGGTAGATAGATAGATAGAGTGAGAGAGAGAAAGAGAGAAGACATTGGATCTGGGCAAATGACATGGAGGCACTGCAGCTGGGAAACATCGAGAGAAGGAAATGAAGTTGGCGCGATATTAATTGAAGGTGGGAAGCCAACGGCGGTTCTTTGGCGGTTTGAGCTAGAGAGAGACGGTGAAATTTAGAAAGAGACAAAGACAATCAGAGAGAGAGAGAGATAAGGTTGGTCGGTAAGGTGAGAGAGGAGGGAAAACCAAAGGGGATTGAGAGAGAGAGAGAGAGAGGAGGGAGAGAGCAGGTGACGGTGGAGGTAGAAAAGCGTGTAAGTCAACACGGCACTTGATGGGTTCGTAATAAATATTTCGGATTCTTATCGGATCCACGCCACGTGAATGTCGTTTTCTATCAACTGCCCGACAGTTGTGGAAAGGGAAAGGACTGGGAATCCGGTTGGACTCTTGAATAGTTTCTGAATTGAGGTGGCCCAGTACTTGTGAAGAGAGCAACATTGAATAAGGAGAATAAGAAATCTGCAGTGATCCAATTCTGCCTTAACTATTTTGGCCATACCCTGATAAGCTCTCTAAGATTCAATGAAGCCCATGTAGAGGTAGTGGTGGAGCACAGCAGAGGAAGCTGACGGGTACCCTAATGGTATCGTCACGATATCTACAGAACTTAATATCCCTCTCTTTGACTTTCCTATTTTTCAGTCTTTTGGGTTCTTATTGTAATTCCAAATGTCACACGGAGAAGGCTATAAAAGCCCCCCTTCGTCGACATGAACGTAGGTGAAATTTGAATAGAGAAAGCTTCATTTTCACACTTGGAGCGCGCTATGACGAGTCATTGATGTCCTTGGCGTCCTTTCTACCGTCTGCAAGTCGTTGTCTTCGTTTTCACCACCTCGACCACTGTTCTCCGCAGCCGTCCTGCATCAGGTAGTGACTGGTGATATGTCTGAATTACCGATGTAAAAGTATCTATAATAATGATATTCCTGGATATCGTCCATACAAACCAGGACAGGTATAAGTGCCTTGAAGTGTGGAAATGTCACAAAAGAAAAGGAGAGGAAATATCTTTGTATGCAATGATAAAACTATGCCACATCAATAGTTATTGGGTTTATACTAATGAAAAGTCACACCTTGAGAAATGAATTAATAAAGTGGACAAGAGTTCTAGTTCAAAAACATTGTGAGAGACCCCAGTGATGTTCACCCTCTCAAACTATCCGTAACAATAAATTAAAATTTTATGGTCTATCCTTAAGGAAGTGTGATGCTAGAAGAGAATGATTTCCTCAAATATTTCAAAAAACAATAGAGAGTACTTTATTTTACACTTCAATCCCCTTAAAGTTCTAGGGCTAGCAAAATACACACAATCTAGATATCCCCTTAACCCTTTGACTTGTGAGATAGAGTTAATTTTTTCTAAGGTTGACGGGCCATGAGTGACCCATTTGTCACATGGTCAAATCTAGAGCAAAGAACAATGTTTGAATCAAATATGTGCTGGCATCAACGCTTGGGCAAGAATATTGAGCAGCCTTTACTTGGCCGGTGGAAGTCTCTTTGGACAACTTAAGACTGCTTGGAGGTTAAGGAGAGAAGGTAGGGTTAGGCACTTAGCATAAAAATTTTGTATTATAAGAAGCAAAATTACATCAGAGGTTGTAGCAATTACAAAAGGAAGGCCCACGACCAACACAAAAGTAATGAGATGGGCCACAAATACCATCTTTGGGTAGTGGTGCTCCAACGCCTTGATGCCCATAGCTCGAGTGCGTCCCTGGGGACACCGCCATTACAAATGTGTCCCCCGGCCAGGCATCATGCAGCCATGGACCATGGACCGCAATGCGTCTGTCAAGTGGTCATTTCACACACCCCGACGTCCAATTGAAGCACACCTGTGTTAAGTGCCCAAGCTGTGCTCAATGCTTAGTCTTGACACTCCATGTGCCACTAACACTCACACTGACACCTCTATTGATTTGCTCAACATATACATCAATCAAAGAAATATTGACTTAACCTAATAAATAGGTTGACTTATAAGCACGTCTCATGATCTTGAAGATACAAAGGGGTATTTCATGGAACTCAATGTCATCATTTATTATTTAAATTTAATTTTTCATCCACTTGATGCTCCTAGTATAACATAGGGTATGGTCACCTAATTGATCATCCCTTTGTATTGTGTTGGCAAATCATTGGAAAAGTATTCTATAATATCCAATTGTCTAGTCTAACTAATTCATTTCTTCGTCTTCTTTTAGTTGTCTCCTTTTATACAAAGGGAAGATAATTGCATCATGATCACTTAACATGTTAATGAACATTTTATTACATTTAAGCTAAAATGTTTTAGAATTCCAGGATTAGGAACTATTAGGTCACAATCAAAAAATTGCACATCTATAAGATATCTGTGGTGTCTCAGGTCTTAGGACCACTTACAAAACCTTGACACAAATCAAACTAATTGGCATATAGGTAAATATGATTTCCAAATTCATAAGGATCAATTCCATAAAATCTTTCCTTAAAGATAACCCACTATTTTTCTTAATGTTTCAACAATAATTGTTGTGGGATCGTCCATATTCATAATATGAAAGGGACTGTATAGTTATCTTCTATCATGATATTTTGATGTGCTTCTAAAATATCTATCCAATACAAATATTTAAAATTCATGTTTAAATATTAAAGATCTTTGTATCATGATCTCATCCTAATGCACTTAATCATATCAGGTACTCATGGACTTCAATGTAAGCATCACATGCAGTCATAAATATATTATATGAAAGAATATTTGAGGATATTTAAAATGTGTGACTTGCTTTCTGGTTACATATTTTTCATCAGACATTTGATTTGAATTAAATTGATGAGTGAGGATGAATCGGTGGGTAGGTTTTGAGAAGATGATGATAACATAAGTGCAAGTAGACTCAATGTAGATCCTCAATCAGGTTAGATGATTCCACCAGGATCAAGGCTATTTTAAATACTGTGAGACCCCTCTACTTCTCTTTTGAGTATTAACTTGTATGAATTATGGACAACAAGGAAAATTGATGAATTGCAGAGTAACTTTTATTTCACTCAACCAACACATGGAGGACCATTCTAAGATACTTTTTTTACATTGACAGAGTGATCCATTAATATAAAATTTATATTGAGGGATATAGATAAAGGTGAACCCAAAATTCAGCCCAATAATCCTTTTGGAATGCTAGATTTAGTTCTCTTGAAGTTGGATCTTTCCAAGCCGTTGTGTCACAATATCATTTCACCGAATGTTTATCATTGATTTATGCATTTAACTATCAACCTAACAATTGGAATTTGTGAAAAGGTGTGCCTTCAGACTCTTCAAAAGATCATCCTTGTTTTTTGTTAAAAAACATTTGCCTACCACCTGATGTGTGTGCCTTCTGAGCCTTTGTAATCAAATTATTTCCACTAAATCACTGAATTGTGCATTTATGACTGACATACCAGTTTCTTAGACTTCTAAATTCAACTTACTTATATTAATATCATAGAATGTTATTATGTTGACATGTCAATTGCACCAACAAAAATTTATTATGGATATATTCCTCATTTTTATCGTGCTAAGTATCCAGATAGAATAATATTATATAGTTCCACTCATACGAAGAGTATGGTCAATCATGGAGTGATTACAATGGATTCATTGACCATCGAAAGTGGGTGTTGTCTATTAAAAAGATTTTACTGAGTTGGTCTGTATTAATCCTGGAATGGTATGATACCAAACTGTGAAGCAGGTTGGTTTACGTGACAGTTGTGTAAGTTGTCCCTCAACATGAGACACCAAAGACACATTTTGGATGAACAGTTGTGGTTCAAGTATGACTTACAAAATCATGGAATTCCAAATACTTTTCTCAAATGCAGAATAATTTAATGAAGATAATGCAATGAATTCCTTGGCCAAGGTAGTGAACTATCAAAGAACAGTACTCCAATAATTTCTAGATACTTCAATTTTAACTCGGATGACTGATTAGGTTCGATAGTTGATCATACCCCTCAGTAATCAAATGACCATAAAAGGAATGGGCTCTATGAGTGCACAATAACTGATAAATCAAGTTACCATCATCTATCATTTTTGGTTATTGAAATAGTTCATATTGATAAGATCTTATACCATGAGGTATCCCATTCCCCAAAAGTAGGTCTACTTGATTCACCTTAAAAACATAAAAAAGTAATCCTTAGAGAACAATAATGAGGAGTTAAATTTTATTTAGGAATAAAACTTGGGTTTTTATAAACAAAATTGAGTCAAAACTGGGATGAGTGATTTCTGGCATTAATAAGAAGAGTAGATGTATCCATTTTAGGCATCCAAACACTTAAAGTAAAATGTCTTAATGCTTCAAGTCATGCAGAACTTAAATAAATAGAGAAATTAAAATATATTTCCTATAGTCCACAAGTGTATCATTGTGCATTTAATAAAATTTGAAGATCAATTCTTAGTGCGTTTTGATGAAAATTCCCCATTTTTTTAATGAATCCTCAAGAACTAATATGCCATGTTATCCCACAGTTAATGGATTTGACTACAAATGACATGTGCTTAGTCACATTAGCAAGAGTACATAACCAAAAATAATTTATGTATGCAATTTATACTTGAGTTGTATTTAGTGAACGATGTTTAATATTATTGAGGTCTATAGAATTTGATTTTACTAATAAAGGGAAATAATTAAAATAATGCATACTACATGATATATTTTTATACCAAACTTATTTGGCTTTGGTTTTTCCACTTAGTACGTTAAAACAATATTGGGAAAACAGCGATGAATCCGGACTGGGTCAAACATTAAATTTATATTTTTTTTCTAACTGAGAATGAAAGAAATAAATTTACAAGTAAAAAATATACTTGAATGATTTTTTATAGAATTATATGCAATTTTAGTTCCAAATTTACCCATATAATATAAAAAATTCTGAAAATTATAACACAGTATTGAATAACTCTAATAAACATTGTATATTAAAAATATTTTTTTGGATTATATATGTAACAACTTAAATTCAAAGCAAAACCACTCAAGAGGATAAATAATCTTTGTCGTGAATTTTTTAAGCATGTTTTAAGGCTTAAAAAATGAGAAATGGTACATGTGGTTTTTAATTTTTTTTATTTTTCATTTATTTAAAAAATTGTAAATAATAAATAAATTAAATTTTGGACATTGTATGTGACTGCTGGTAGCTGGGGGTAGTGAATGCTTGGCTAAAATATGGAGGAGTAAAGTAGTGGATGCTTGGATGAAAAAAGTATGCATAGAGCACAGATCAACCCGGAGTAACACAGACTTGGCTAAAATATGGATAAAGTCACAAACAGAAATGAATGGGATGCAATGGTAATAAAAGTTTTTTCAAGGAGTTGGAAAAACTGTGAACAAAGACTGACCAACATGAGAACTTGGAAAGGTAAATGGAAGAACTTTCTATTGAAATTTTTGGAGTATAAAGTAGAGATAATTGGTAACATTACTATATATAAAATTCTGGATTGTAGACAGACAAATGGTGGAAAATGAGAGAGAATGATGTAAAATGAAGGATAATAAAAATTCAGATCTAGATTCCTATACTATTGTTGCTCATGTTTTGATTCCAAAATCCCTATTCCTACACTAGGCTCAAATGTTCTCCTATGAAATAAAAGTATGAGAAAAAGGAGAAAAACTTACAAACATTTACTTCAAGTCTTCTGAATGACCAGTATCCTGTAGAGCCCTGTCCAGTTGGATGGTCATTCCAAGAGAGAAATATAATTCTTATAAATAGTTAATGTTCTAAATTACCTTTGATTTTTTTTCTTGTTTTCTCTCCTTGTCATTAATTTCCTTTTATGATTGTTTGAATTTGATTTTGTCAATCAACTCATATAGAAAGCATATGAAATTCTTAACATATGAAATTTATATATTCTCAAATAATATAATAATTACATGATAAAATGAATCTTATTTATGTTTTATATCATATTGAAAGCATTTAATTATAGGGACACTTATCATGTTATCAAATATTTCAGATTTTTTAATAAAAAATATTTAAGTTATTTTAAACAAATAATTTCACTGATACACTTTAATTTCTTGAAAAAATTAAATTCATGGAGAGACTAAAATTATTTACATTTTAAAATAAGGCCTTTGTCTCACTGAAAATGTAGAATGATAAAATTTCATAATAATATGGTTTACTGCGGCCCTACTTTTGCTCCCCAACCAAATGTGTTTTGTTTTTCCCTGTATGGTTCAAGGATGGATTCTACTGTTTGAACTATATATATTGCTTGTTTTATTTTTTTCTCCATCTAATTTTCCCATTGAAAATTTTGCCTCAACAAGCCATTAAAAATTTTTATGCTATAAAATTATATGAGCTAATTCTTCTCTGAATTGAACTAAAATCTTAATCCCTATGATCCAAAATGCAGTTCCAGAGAAAATTTCCTAGATGTAGGGAAAACGTTTTTTTATAGACATATTGTGTCAAGTGGCAGTCTCAGGAAAATTAAATTTTGAATAATTTTATAATCTGATTATGAATTTTAATTCTAAAGCAATTATTTATGAGGAAAATCCAATTCATATTATTCATAATTTATTTGGCTAATGCTTCATAAAGTTCGAGGTGAACAAGACTATCTTCAGAAAATGGTGTCATCAGCAGCTTATATGATATTAGTATACCAATAAGAGTTCTTCTCCCTCATTTTGGGTTTTTTATTGGATAATTCAAATCCCTATTATCTATAGGCGTGTATGTTGGGGTTAGGTAGGTAGATCAATAACCATGGCATATTTTGAAACACAACATTCACCTGCCCACTTATTTATCCTCTCGAGGTTAATCTAACTTTTCGAAATAAACTTAGCTTCAGTAAAACATTAAATTTGTATTTGGGTGGGCGACGACTTAAGGAGAAAAAAATAGAAAAAAATCACAAAATCTAAAATTTAAAGGGATGCACCTGAATATTTGGGATCTTATTATTTCATAAGTATATTGGTCATTATTTATAGCTTAATTTAATCCAATAATCAGTTTAGAGAATATATGAAAAAATTTCACAATTATTTAAATTTAAAGATTCTATAATTAAAAGAAAAGTATTCCATAGACTATTATTATGGAGGCTTGAATACCAAAGTTAGATTCGTTTTTTGTCTCATTCAAGAAAAACTGGGGGCTGAATAAAAGACTTGTGTCATTGAGAAGCACTTTCAAATATTCACAATTCATGGTCAAAATTGGTCATTAACATGTTAAGAACCACGAAGTATTAGTATGTAAGAACTTATATTCAAATCCAGACGATTAACTTATCACAAATCCCACATGATCCTTCATCTCTTCTTCTCCCTCTCCATGTCCATAGGCTAGCCCCTTTCATCATCCCTCCAGACCAAACATCACATGAGGTTTGAGTTCCTATTCAATACAGATATATGCGTTAATTTATTTATATTATATATAGTAATTAACCCAAAATTATTTAAATATTTTGTATGCCGTCAAGTTAACATTAAGGCCATTCTAATCCCCTGTTATGAAGTATCAATTTCCCAACTATATGCCCATTTTCACCATCAATACAAAAAATTCCCCACTGAAACCCTTTTTCTCCATTCATATCAATTGGAAATAATACTTGAAAAATTAACCAAACTACTCTCCAAAGAATGAAAAAGAATCCTTAATAACTATAATATATTCAGCTTATACTTTAGACACTTTGCACTTTTGCAACTGGCATTTCTGAAATACGGATTAGTAACTTAGTTATTTGTTTCAAAAAATATTTACTTTATCAAAGATATTCATAAGTACAAGAAACTCTACAATGGAAGATTTTCTAAAAATGTATGTATGAATTAAAAGGGATATTGGCATTTGTTTTTGGTTTATTTGACAACCCTAGCTTCTGTGCATAAGCTCAAAATATGACCAAATACAATTTTCAAATATTCCTGTCGACCATTTGTTTCTCTAATACATTCACTATTTTTTGAACCAAATAGAGTTTTCTTTAAAATAATTTAGGTATTGCATCAGAAATTACTTAAATGTTTTATGATCATAAAACATTCATTAAGATTCTAACATCATCTTCTGGTTGGAATATTTATTCTAAAAATATACATCAACAAAAATTAGTGATGCGTCATTTAAAAAATCAATACTATTAAAAGATGCTCCTAATTTCAGTTCAATCACGTCCCTACCAAAATCTATTTTAAATTTTCTGAAGCTCGGGAGTGTCTTCGTAATATTTTTGGTGGAGAAATAAAAAGTTCAGTAATATCTATAATTTTATAAAAAATTAATAATCATCTTTTGTATAAATATTTTAAATTTGTATCATATCGCTCAAAGGTAGGTTTGTTATCCCCTGGAGTTTCACATTCGGCTCCATGATCCTTAAACTATATCCCTGAAATAATTAAATCTCTTTATCTCTTCAATGACATTAATCATTCATATCTTCTAGAGGATTCAACTCTTTCTGGTCCTATCCTTAAGATAAAGTAAAAAAATTAAGAACAACTGGAATAAAATTCCCTCAAAACATAAATATATGATGACATAAGTAAAAGTATATAGATTATCTCTTGAAAATAAAAATGTTAATATTATCCAGAAAAAGGTTTTTGATTGGGTATATTCATTCTTAGAGATGTACTTGATATCTTTATCACTTCATTCTCATGTTGTTAAATTTACAAGGTGAATGGATAATCCAAGGGTTTCTAGAGACCGTTGCTAAGGGATTAGAAACTATTTAATTTGAGGGGTGTAAAAGCAGACGTTCTTAATCGGATAATCTGATGGTGTTTACATGTTTATCTGAAATAAATTAGTAACATAGGCATGTCATCAATCCTACAATGAATAAATCTAATTCAGGAATGTTTTTTCCAATTTTATGAATTTTGAAATAGTTCTACAGTGTTTTCGTCACTTCATATTCTGAAATAAAATAATTGTTGGAGTCAGAATACAATTTTTCCCGATTTTTGTAACATCATATTGATAGACATATGATTTTTCTAAGTCGATATATGTAGATAGATTGATTTATATTTTTATTTAATATTTTATTGTATTTTAATTATGGATTTATTTTTGGGTCTGAATTTTTCTTTTTCTTGATATTTTTGCCTCTTTTCTCCATGGGTTGAGAGCTTCCCCTTGTAACCTTCAGCTTCTTTCTTTGTTAGGCTTTTGACAGCCCAATGGGCAGGCCAGGTCATGGCCCACATCCCTCTGATTTCTCTTTTAAAGGACCACAGCACCCTTTGCTCCTTTCAAGCCCCTTTTTGAAATCACTTAACTCTCAAAAATTCTCCAACTCTTTAAGAATTGTATCTTCTCATTCCTGTAAATTTCTGCATATGTGAAGCTATAAAATACCTATCAGTACTGAAACTGTTTGACTTCAACGAAGTCAAGGATGTTAGTAAAAAATAACCATAATGTAAAAAAATTAAAATTTATAGCTAATGCATGTATATAGTCAATTCAAATAATAACATAATAAATTCTAAATTAATTATACCAAAATAATATAAAATGTATGTAAATACCCATGCATTTATCATGTTATCACACACGTAGTATGCATTATTTGTGGTTGAAAAATACATAGTTTATTGAATTTATTGATTTTAAAGAATTGCCCCATCTTAATCTATTCAACCAAATGAATTATTATTATTTTCTTGGATTTTTATTAAAATACATGATTTAGATAAATAAAATATAAGTTATCGATGCAAATGAGAGATAAAGAGAAACCTAAGCCCTCACTTGGATCATAATAGGAGGTCCACTATTCATAGATGAGGATAAATTGGCCCACTTAATCCTCTTTAGAGACTAAGTCAAAAGGAACTGTGATTTGTAGAACTAACTACACAATTTGAATTTAGAAGCTACTTTCGTATTAGAGGATAAATGTGGAATGATTAAAGCATGATTTCAAGACATATTAGGCCCCTAATTCGTTACAACTTGATCCAAGGTTTGAGAACATTTCAGCTCCTCTATTGAAACTTGTCCTCCCCTTCTTTGTACCTTATTTTTGAATTATATCATAATACATATTTCAAAGTCTTAATACATTGTTTTTCTTGATTCCATTCCTTCTTCAGGTCTAATATTGAAATTTCAGTGATGCAAATCTGTTCATCTTGAGAAGACAAAGAAAAACAAAGAACACCATCTTGGAACCTAATCTCAGTGACAAAGAGGTTTGTGAGTTCTTTTAGGGCTCAAGAGAATGCATGTATAGCTCAGGAGAGAATATTTAACTTTGAGGAACTTAGATCCAAAGTTCCTTTTATTTTTCACCCATTTCCCCTTGATACACATCGCCTCCTTCACCATTTTTTTACCTTTTCTATCTCTATCTTCATTGTGACATCATTTTCTCTCTAGAATCAAACATTTCTCTACCTAAACCTTCAACCCAATCTTTAGTTAATATTCCTAAATTTTAGTCAAAAAAATATAACCAGTTGTTTCTCTAAGTTCCATTCCCATCATTTCCTTCAGCATTTTTTCATTTTTTATCTTTATCTCCTCATTTTGATCCCGTTGTTTCCATATAATATGTCATTTTTCTCTCTAGATGCCTCGACATATAGTATTTCTCTCTCTAGACCCCTCTATATAGTATTTCTGTCTAGGCCCTCTATATATAGCATTTCTCTCTTTAGAAAAAATAAAATTTCTGCCATTTACCCCTTGAAAACGAGGATTACTCCATCATCTGTCCCTACTTGTGGTTTAGTGGGCTTTAAAGGTAGAAAAATAGCAGTAGGCTCACATCCTTTGTCTTCTGGTGCATGCAAAATTCAGCACCTCATCTTCTTTTTCAAAGGATGCTTGCTTCAGTCCAAACATAGTCAAATTTTAGCCTACTACAAAACTAGATGACATGAGTGACCATCTCAGCAACTCACATCACAATCTACTACTATAAAAGTAAGATATAAATTTAATATTAAAAATATTAGAAAATACCTCTCCTTATTTTTCAAAGGGTGCTTGATTCAGTGCAAAAATAGTCAAATTATATCGTACTACAAAACCAGATGAAATTAGTGATTATTGCAGCAACTCACATCACAATCACCAGCTATAAAAGTATCATATACATTTAACATTAAAAAATATTAGAAAAGTTTATTCAAAAATATGATATGTTTCCAATTGTCTTACAATCAAAATAAGCTCTGTAAGATTATAGAGTATTCAACTAGAAAATCTTGATGAATATTTTTGGCAAAGTCTAAACTAAAACCAAAAAATCGTACTTACTGGAACCAGCCCCCACCGCCACTCAAAACTGTAGGGCACATGAATTTTTTATTATTTCTTGCCCTAAAAAATCCAAAAGATCCATATAAATAAAATAAAACTTATGAACATTATTCATCATAAATATTTTATTTGTATTATTATTAATTAGGTTGATCACGTTTTTATTTTATTTCATTATTAGACAAGTATAAATAATCCAAAGTACAAAACTCCTAAATATATATAATTTTATTATAATAAAATTCATTTTTTTTAATAGCTTGTCTCTATAAACATGACCCTTCACCACTTCATGCATGCTAACGAATTATAATAAATATTTTTTTCCAAAAATGAAATTTCAAAATTCTATTTTATACTTTATCATGTGCACCCACCAAAATAAATTCTAAACATAATCTCAGTAGAGATTTTTTATAATAGAAAGGAATTGGCAAAAACACGGTGCCGAGTACGCCAAACCCAAGGGTTGTGCCAGTACAGTAATCTAGTTGTGCCTTGGACGCCACCCAGGGAGGTTTTCTATGTTAAATGAAATGTTTATAAGCATTTATAGGTGCGGAGCCAGCATAAATGTCCCAAATACACCTAAACCCTACTCGTCCACATCCAAGATGCAAAAAAAAAGAAAAATATAGAAAGGTGATACTAGTGCAGCTCCCAGAGAAGGTTGCGGGCTCCCATAGCAAGCTCGTGTCCCCCGAAGGTGGTGATGCATGGAGTATAAATTTGAGGGGTATTTATAATATCAAATAGATGAATGAATAATTCTCCTATAATTCCATATTTATTCACTAAAATTTTACTTAGTACACACATTACTCTTGAAAAAACATGTAATTTAATTAAATAACTATTTAAGGCTTAATTTGTATTATGTTTGAATAACTTGATGTCTTGAGACTAAGCCCACTTGGCTCCATTGATTTCAAGTAGTTATTTTCTCATGTGTTATTGTATTTATTTGAATGCAAGAACTGAGGCAAACTTATGGAGTCAAATAGTAGAAAAGGAGAAACCTAAGTCACCTGGGACAAAAGAGGAAACCCATGCCATGACCTGGACCCGAAAATGAGGCGGAATGCACAAAAAAGAGTAGTTAAGGCACAAATCAATCACCTTTAGAAAACAAGTCAAATGGAGGCATGTTTCATAGATAAGGAATATTGTGGATCTAGAAGTCGTTTTCCCTGTTAAATCAGCAATCCAGGACTTTAAATTTAATCAATCAAATCATTGGGCAAGAAACCTCTATTTTAAGCCCTTTCTCTCATTCGTGATTCTCATCCATACTTTGATCCCAACTACTGTTGTAAATTAGTAAGGGATATAAATTTTCAGAGAGGCTAAAATTTAGTGATAAGAAAAGCATAGAGATCCCATTAGATACATTGATTGAGAGCTTCATGTAATTATCCATCCTTTTAACCCTAATATTCTCACGTATTCTGTAAGAAATTGTATGTGTAGAAAAAGGTAGAAAATTGTATATGTAGAAAAAGGTATGTCCAAAACACTCCATGATTTAATCCGCTATTTATGGCCACCAGCTGCAGCAGAAAGGACCCACAACTTTCCCATGAGATGCCCGCACTACCTATCTACGGCCCGCATTTTCCAGGGTTAGCTATGTAAAAAAATATATTGAAGAATTCCTAAATCCACAAATGAAGCCCCTAAGCTTGCGAGCAGGTCAACTAGTTGATCCACACTTGTGCACTATACAGTAGTGTCTGCCATTTCCATGGCACTACTCCCAAAAAATTGTCAGCCCACCCAAGCACCAATAATATCATTTTGTATTCATTTACACTTCAATGAATACATACAATTTACCATTAACATATATAATTCCCTCAAATTATGTTAAATATGACTTCATAATTTTTTAATAATTTATTTTAATTAAGTTCCTAAAATTATGAAGTCATAATAAATTTAATGTAATTCAATTTTTAATGCATAGTGTTCATAGATTTGACCCTTTCTCATTTTTTGTAACAAAAAATTATATTTTTGTGAATAAATCTCATCAATGGTTTCTTAAAGTTAATTTTTGGTCTATCAAGAAATCCAGGGTTTTAATTCAGTATTTCATGTAGCACTGGACCAATTCAATGACTGGTGCAATGCCAAGCCACTCTTCATCTCTAGAGGTTTAGTTTGATACCTCTCTACACTCTCACCCATATCCCTTACATTTCACATTTCTTTGAAATGATAAGATACGTAACTTTCCAACTACATTGTTGATTTAAATGGCATTAATGAAGACTGAATGCCCATAGCCCCTGTAATACGTGTTAAACCTTTTTTCCTAACATAAAATTGTGATCAAACTTGCCCTAATTTTATCTTAACACCCCTAGTTCTTCACTTCAAGGCCCACTAGTGCAGAATTTGGACCAAATACTTGCCTATTTAAAATTCAATTTCAGAAAAAAAAATTCAGCCCAGAAGACATATGGATCAACTTTAAATAGTATTATATCAAAAAGCAAAGATTGGATCCTTCGTTCCCTATTTATGAATATACATTTTGTTTGGAGCTTCTAACATAAATATAGGGATAAGACCCGATGGGTGGATTTATCCAAAAACCCAGTATAATTTTATATTAAAAATAGTTTCCCATATAAACTCTAATTCCAAGCTCCTCAATACTCTAAAGGATTTCCGGCATGCTTAAGTGTCAAACACTAATTGCCTATCTAGTTGGGACTAATAAAATGAGATATAATTTAAAAAACACCTTACTTCATTGACAATGAGTTGAGTGCATTATCTTTCCAGACTCTTTTTTTTTCATTAGTGCATATAATCACACATTTGACCAAATTGTCTCCTTGATGAACATATTACTATGCATGAGCAAAAACTGTTTATGAGTCATAGGGATAATGCACTCTTTTACCAAAATATTTCTTGGTTTATGAGTTTTAAGACCATTACACAGTTGTGACAAAAACCAACCTCGTCAACATTTAGATACTATACCATCCAATGATCCATACAAATCAATTTAATGAAATCTCTACCAAAACAGCATGCACTACCCCTTAGTGTCTCAACATAAATGGTTACAATATCAACCATCTGCATCACATGGGACATAACAGTAGATTTTATATTTTTATGGATATTTTGATATCCTTCTTGAATATTATTAGGAAAGGAATAGTTAGGATACACCTTCGTAGTTAAACAATCGTCATGGTACAATCTCACTATAATCTGGTGATCATTATGTGCATTTAGAGTGAATTAATGACACTTTAAGAGAATAATAGTGAATATAGGGTTATTAAATAATTTGAAAAATATTGAGTCTCTATGATTGGCTCACAGGTCATAAGTTGAATCTATGTGTTGAATATGATCCGCAAGGGATCCTTTGTTGGGCAGATCGAATAGATTGACCTTTTAGGCTGAACAAGACCAGGGAAATGTGATCAACTAAATCTAGTCTGTTATTATGATCAGGGACACCAAATGGATCAAAACGTTTTATTATATTTGACTTGAACAAAATCTGTTTCCTCAACAACCTTTATTAATGACAATATTTACACGTGTATAGATTTGAGTTTACATGTGTACTAGATGAGCTTCTAGTCTAGGTTTTCTTAAAATATTATCACTTCATTTGTTTCTTTATGCATTAAAATATTGCACTACAACATCCCTTTTATCCCTCATGAACACCGACACCGTTAGTTTTCACCTCTCTAGCTTGCTATTTTTCTCTTGTTGATATCTTTTTATCTACACAGTCATCTCTCTAGAGTAATAGATGTTTGGTGTTGATTACAGGCATTAATTCATGGCAAGGAATATGGTGACCTTAATTTTCAGACATGCGCTTGAGTTTCATCACCCTAATTTGTTTTTTCTCACTACATCGTCAATAGATAACATAAGAATGTATTTTTTGGCACTATTAGGGTGATGAAACAAATTAAGGTAATATTTATGTTGCTTTTCTTAAAACCAGGATCTTGGGGCAAGCTAGTTCTACTTATACTGAAGTAATTGATAAGTTCAACTTTATGGGTTTATAACATTGTTTTAAATTAAACTTAAGAAACAATATTCATAATAATTCCTCCTTTCATGCTATAAATAATAGACTAAGGAGTTGATCCACAAGGACACACATCTAATTTCAAAAAATTTGTACAAATAAAATTTAAATAAATAAGCCCACAAGTCAAAAAAAAATATTTTTAGGACCTTTTTTGGGAACTTAGATAATCTATGTCCGGAAAGAAAGCTAAGAAAATGTTAAAATATTTAACATATATTATCCTAAATTTATTTTATTTAAAAATAAGAAATATATATTTTGTATTTTTATAAATTTTCATAGAGTTACATTTAAATAAAACCCACTACAAATGATAGAAAATGCTGTTCTCAATTTGTTTAGAATTCATTTCAATGCTAAATTAAATAAAAATAATAAATATGATTTTATGTATTTTTTAGTTTTTAATGTTAAAATTTATCTATATATATATCATATTTCGGTGTAGGAATGGATCCCAGGTCAAAAAGATCCCCTGGTCAAAGAGACAATGCAGAGTGACCAAATTGGGCCTTGTCTATACAACATAACAGTTCGGGGTACCCTAAACTGAGTAAATTTTGAAGGGGATTTGAATAGAGATAAAATGGGATGCAACATTGGAACTGTAAATGACTGAAACTTTTTATGAAAGTTTAGGTGAATAAACTAGAGAATTTTAGGTTTGTTATGAAAAATAGAAAGAGAAATGGTGTAAAATGGGTGGATAGAAAGAAAAATTAATGTAAAACAAACGTTAAGTAGGGGAAATTGATGGGGATAATGAAACTTAAATCGAAGTTCTTATAGTATTGATGGTCATGTCTTGAGACCCCAATATCTCTTCTTAAACTTGGACTCTTATATTTTGTCAGGGTCAGGCATGTTGCTATGCAAGAAAAGGATGAATAAAAGGAATACCACTTCAAAATACTTAATTCAACGTGGTTGAACAACCAGAATCCTGGATGGACGTGCTTTGCTGGCAAGCCACTGCTAGAGCATGTCTAGAATGAGTTAGGGAGATAGAGGAAGATATCATAGGTCATGATCTAAATGCCCTTCTCAATTTTCCTTTTTTCTCTCATCTCAACTTCTTACTCTCTTTCCATTGGTTAAATTTGAATTTTTGGAGCTCCATTTGAATTTTTTTCTCCTCATCACAAGGGAGGGATCCAGGACATATCCCACACCTCTCTAGATGCTTCTTTAAAGTCCAAAACTAAAGATGTTTTTATTTGGCTCAATAGCCCAAATAAATAGCTCTAAAATCACAAGGGCTGCTATAGTCCGTTGATCACTACCCAATTAGATAGTTCACATATTATACTTAAAAATATTCA
Organism: Wolffia australiana; assembly: GCF_029677425.1. Classification (NCBI taxonomy): domain Eukaryota; kingdom Viridiplantae; phylum Streptophyta; class Magnoliopsida; order Alismatales; family Araceae; genus Wolffia; species Wolffia australiana. The sequence goes on from NC_135845.1 coordinate 545,219, forward strand.
GCAGTAATAAAAACTTCTTGACATAGAAGTCAAGCAGAGCTAGTTTAAAATGCCCAAAATGTGCATAAAGGGTTATTTATGTGAAATTCTGAAATATTAAAATAATCTGGATAATAGCATGAAAAATGTGATTTTGAATGATTAAATTTATATAAATTTCATATAATTATAGGCATATTTATTATGTTATCATTAATCAATACGGGGTTTGCAAAAATTAAAACAGAATAAGTGGTATGTATCGCAATTAAGGAAGAATAATTTAAGATAATCAATTTTGATTTCCCCATGAGGCCCAATTTTATCAGATATTATTTGAAAGATAACAAAATTTCTACATGGCCCATTAAGCTGGGCCTATGTCAAGGTCTAATGATCACATGGGGGAACATGTGGCCTCAGACAACTTATGATGATGTATGCAATGGAGGGTTGATACAGAATGACACAAATTCGGCAGTTCACAGTAAATCTTAAGAAACAGGAAATGATGTAGATGGTATTATTTTATGATTCTCACTGGTCCCCAATTGGTGCGCCGCCTGTTAGAGTGAGAGCACCCACACTTAAGATTCACACTCTGGGTTCAAGCTGACTCACGTAAACTTTGTCAACTTGACTGATACAAGCAATGAGAGTTCTGGAAAAGATAATGCAAAGTAATGGCTCTTCTCTAAATATACCAAATTATGTGGTAGCTTGTATTATTAATATCTAAAGTGAATGATAATTCAAGATGGGATGATTGGGCGGTTATGGAGGGCTTTCACCCTCATCCCACATCCCTAAATTTTGGGTCATGCGCACTCATGTGAAGCAATGACTTTAGAACTGGTTCCGATTAGAGTTCTTTCAGAACCAAAGTAAGGCACGTAGCGATTGATTTTAATCAGAAGTAACCATTCTTCCTTAGGCACCCCGTTTTTTCTCAAATTGATATTTCAAGGTCTCCTTGTCATTCAGTTGTTACTTTTTGTTCTCCAAAGACCACTCTAACCCACGTGGGATCTGACCTTTGTGTATTTGTCACAGGGAGGGTTTGGCAGTCCTGGTCTGGTCCTAGTTATGACCATCGATCCATCATAAACTGGCAGACAGACAGTCATACTTCAGTCTGACCGGTCCCCGGTCCAAAATGGCAAACCCTAGCCACAAGTGGTAAGGTCAAGGCTGCATGTTTACATAATAATACCAAAGACGGCGGTGATTCGCAATTACAAGATAGTTATTCCGATTTTACTACCTTGAAGTCAAGTACAACCATGGTCATGAAATGGGTGCTCAAGCTTAAGATTAAGATCATAATCTACTCTGAAGTATCAGGACAGAATATTCAAGAAAAAAATAATGAAAGGGGATGCAGCCAAATAATAATAATGTTAATATTTCGTCCAACCGTCATCGTCATCGTCATTGTTATCGTCATCGTTATCGTCATCGTAAGAGAAGTTATATTTGAATTTTTCATGGGTCAAGGTTCAAAGGTCGACTTGGGCGTAGAGGAAGGTGGCGGAGTGATCGTCTTCCCTCCGTAGAATACGAGATGGCGACGTGCCTCGGCGAAATTCAAGGGTAAGGAACCGCCTTCTTCCAATTCTTCTCGCTCTCCTCTTTCGGATCTGGGTTTTTTTTCATCAGATTATATCTTGTTCACTTCCGGATTCTATCCTCAATGCTCGTGATTGATCCTTCGAATGCTGTTTGAATCGTCTTTTTTCCCGTCGGAGTCGCAGATTTGCCGGGTAGATTTGGAAATCGAGGTTCCGGAGCTGCTTCTGGAATGATATTAGAGAAGAAGATGGTATCAGAGCCCTCGGATGCTCCGCCGGCTGGTAAATTCTTCGTCCCCAGACCTTGTTTCGATCTCAAATTCGCTAGGTTTTTCACATTTTCGGCTTCGAAATCGTCTGTCCTGGATCATTCACTTTCGTAATCGTAAATTCGTGATCTTTGGAGCAACAAAGTTTGATTTGGAATTATCCAGGATTGGGAGTGAATCCACTGAAACTCGGGGAGATGAGCGTGGAAGAAAGGCGGAGTCTTGTACGGGAGATTCATCAGCAGGCCGCCGCCGCCGCGCCGGAACTGCTTCAGTCGTGGAGCCGTCGTGATCTTCTGGAGCTCCTCTGCCTGGAAATGGGCAACCAGAAAAAGTTCACAGGCCTGACCAAGTTCAACATCATCGACAGTCTCTTGACCGCCATCGCCGGAGTAAAGAAGAACAAGGATAAGAAGAAGAAGAAAAAGAAAAAGAAGAAGAAGATGGAAGGGAAGAAGTCGCCCATGGTGATGAATTCTTCGGTTAAGTCTGTTGAGGAAGAACCAACTCCATCAAATCGGCGCCGGAAGAACCCTAACCCTGGCCGCCTTCCCCTGGAGAAGATTCTTGCCTGGGAATTGGCCGACAAAGGTAAATTCTGCCGGAATCCTGGTTGCAGAGCTGCCATGAGAGGAGAAGAGAGCTTCTGCAGGAGGTGTTCTTGCCATCTCTGTGGAAAATTTGACGAGAACAAGGACCCAAGCCTCTGGTTGGCCTCCAAATTTGATCATCTCCGTGGCGAAACTTCTTACCATTTGGAGTGCGTCCTCAATCATCCAGAGTTCTTCCATGGCAGAGTCAACTTGTTGGGGTGAATTCTTTATCTGTTCATTGTTTTTTGTGCTGTTCTTGGTGCTGATTGATTGTTCTGGCAGGAGCTTGAGGGAGCAGTTATCGGTGGCGAGGAGCGCACGGAGAGTGGGGGCTCTCTGTTACAGAATTTCTCTGAGCAGGAGGATCATGGCCATTGAAAACAGGCTCAAAGACCTTTGGGATGCAGTGGAGATGGCGGCAAGGGAGCTCGAGGCAGAGGTTGGGAACCTTGAAAGCCTTCCGGAGGCGCTACGAGCCAGCGAGGTCCATGGGCTCTCCTCTGCCAGAGAAGTCCACAGCCTCTGCACCGCCGCCCTCGCCATGGTCTCATCCTCTTCGTCTTCTTCCCCAGCTACCCAGGGTGAGTGATCTCTGAATTTCTAATTTCTGAGGTGCCCTCTTGCTCCTCTAGTCAATGGTGATCATTTGCAGATGAGTTCTGGTTCAAGTCAAGGAGCGGCGAGTCATGGAATTCTTTGCCACAGATCGCAGACATGGGAGATGAGGATGACGATGACGATGATGATGATGATGGTGATGATGATGAAGAAGAAGGTTCTGTTCAAGGGAGTCACAAAAAAGTGAAGCTGGATTTGAACCGGACACTTGAAGAAGAACCAGGGAGCTCGTCAAAAAGGAAGGGGATGAAGAGGAAGAAGAAGAAAGGGGAGAGAGGGTTAGGGTTAGAGCTGGAGGGAGATTACGAGCACTGTGTGAAGACGATAAGGAGGTTGGAGAGGGAAGGGCAGGTGGAGACGAGTTGGAGGGTGAAGTTTCTGACATGGTTGAGCTTGAAGGCAAGCACAAAGGAGAGGAGGGTGGTGAGTGCCTTCATCAATGCTATGGCTGATGACCCAGCAAGCCTTGCTGGACAGCTTATCGACACCTTTGCCGATGGGCTTTGCATTAACCCAACCCCGCCATTGCCATCCGGTTTCTGCACCAAACTCTTCCATTGACTATCTCTATCCATAGGTTCTTCCATTGACACTCTCTATCCATTGACTCTTCTGTTGACTCGGTCTAACCGTTGGCTCTTTCATTGACTCTCTCTCTAATTGACCCTTCCATTGACTCGCTCTCTTGCATTGATTGTCTCTCTCATTGACTCCTCTCTCATCATATCTATATCTCTCTTCCAGTATATCCATTTCTCTTGATTGAATATCATTTCACAGTATCCGGCATCCCTAGATTCTGTAACAAAAGCCCCCTCCATGGAAAATCATGATAAAATTAAGTAATTTACTTAAGATGCAGCGCAATATTACGTATCGACCAATATATATATTGCCAAAAAAGCAAAAGAATCAGTTGTGACTTTCTGTTTACCAGGGCTTCCCCTCTCTCTATGTCAATTCCTATTTTCCATTGTATTTCTCTGTCCCTTCATTGAAGTGACAATGGGTTGTAATTATCTATGGGACTTTGTATTGTTAGTGTCAACCTATGATAAGCTTGTTACAGCGACTTGGTTGTATCCCCTTGATGTATCATAAATCATGTTTGCAAATCAACATTTTTTAAGGGTTTATGAAGTCATATAATGAAATGAAGATACATTTTTATGCAATTATTCATCCATTATGTAAAATGTCATATTTTTAACGAGTTTTTGCATTGTTAAAAAAAATTATGAAATTTGTTGATTAAGTAGAAAAAAAATTTAAAAAATAATAAAAGAAAGATAATAAATAAATATGAGGGGCTCCCGAGGAGACGCCGAGGCGTGCAGTCATGGCTGCACCGCAGGTGCCACTCGCAGTCACAGCCAATGCTACAGCCGCAAGCGCAGCCGAAGCCGGCTACTCAAAGTGGCCCAAGGTAACAGCATCCCGTGCCCAAGGTAAGTCACGTTATTTCGATTTATATGGATATGAATCTCGAAATGTATATACTCTGTGCTTTTTCTAAAACAAGCAATATGGGATTGTTATAACACATCACTTTTCAGAGGATTGGGCTGGGCCATAGAAGGGCAAGAGTGTGATCAGGCCATAATATACATAGAAGGGCCGCAACCTTGAGAAAAATAGACACAAAACCAAATCAGGCTTCTAGCCAACCCGGCCCGAAGCCCGTATCCGTTTGGGCTTTTATTAAAATAACGATATAATCTTGACTGTCGATCTTCCTTTTGAAGATCAAACGGTCAAAATCAATTTTTAATCTTTTTTTCTATTTTTTTTTTATTTTCAGGCGACAGCAAATCACGAGCACCGACGTAGATAAATCAAAAGCAGGCAGGTAGACAACTGAGGCTGACGTGGCCGAGCTGTCTAAGCAGGGTCCACCGGAGCTTAAGAGGGTCCATGGCTACATTTAATCGTAACCGTTGAACCATCTTATAGAGGATCGGACGGTCTAGAACAAACTCGACCGATTTCCTCCTTCCGCTGCCGTCTCCATTGCCAGAGACATCACTCTGGAAACAAGAAGGCGGATTTCTGCCGATTCGTTGCCGGAGACCGTGGCAGAAAGATCCCAAATCAGTCAGGAAGGTCTTTGAATTGTTCCTGACCTATAAAATTTATGTAAGTTGCCGAAAAAACAATCTTTGGCCGCGGAAACTCTGAATTAACCTTTTGAAATAAAAACGACGGAGGGGAAGGTCCTCCGTCTTCTTCTCGTTTCTCCTCAGTCTCTGGTCAAGGGTGGTGACAGAGTCATGATCTGAAGACGGATTAGCGAGGGAGAAGACTGGAAGAAGGAGATGAAGATTTACCTAAAGGACGATGCCGCCGGAACAAGATCAGGAGTTGTCGGCGACCCCGAGCTGCTGCAGAATCGGGTAAGTAATTCAATTTTTCTAGTTAGTAGTATAGTGTAATATTAATTGAGGATTGAGGAGTCATCCTCAATCCATCTCCTCAAAATCAAAATCGAGATGATTTGATTTCGAGCAAAAGTCTCCATCAAGGTATTTATACAAACACCCTTCATGCAAATCCTAAAATTGATCTTTTAAAAATCATTTTTAATATTTTTAAACCAATTACAAATCTAAAATATATATATGATAAAATCTAGGAAGATATACTTCCTATCCTATATGCATCTTAAGATAAAAAACAGTAAAATTCACTCTCGTTCCTTAAAAAAAATACATATAAATCTGTTTTATTCTACTAGGCATTTTATCGAACAGCTTATGTGCAATATTTGAATATCAAAATTCTCCTACCAAACGACTTCTCAAAATTCTTCAAAAAATTTCTAAAATCACTAATATAACTCTACTAAAAATATGTAAATTTGAGGTTAAAATAAAATCGTTAGAGAGGACTTCCTTTATAAATCACTGTTAAATTATTTCTTGTTCTCTCTTAAACATTACAACAAACACCTAGCGGTGTTTATTTGCTCTCCTACTCATTAGCTAACTTTGAATTTAAGAGCCAATCCTTGTGGAGATGACCTTACTCACAACTATACATTCCTGAGTAATTTTACAAATTAAAATTTTTATTTGATCAAGGTGGAAATAATAACAAAGACAAAATTACACCTGATTTTTGCCTTCGTCAAATTGACTCCAAGGGACGCCAATCCCCGGCAACTTGGTTGTATCCCCTCTTTACACCTTGGAATTAGGATTAAATATGTCCTGTAAATAGATGGATGGATATATTAATTAAATTTAGGATGTGAAATGGGATGGGACCAATGGTATCATGTCATTTGTCCTATTGCCATCCATCCCTAGCATTTTTTTTCATGTTCCATCTAGCATCCCATAAGAGTGAAAGAGATGTGGAAACATCTCTAGTTGGGAATCAACTAAAATTTTGTAAAAGGGTAGCAATGATTTTTTTTGTAATGGTATTTCTCTCTCTGTAAAACCTTTCCCTCTATCACCACCTTCAACCCATGATATTCCCACAGCCACTGGCATGGATAGCAGGTGCTACTCCAAATCAATATTATTTGTTTAATTGATAATATCTAATCAATAAAAACTCCCTGGGTGGCATCCAGGGCACGGCTGGATCAGTCTACCGAAACAACCCTAGGGGTTGGTCGTACCCAGCACTGTGTTTTTTGCCCAAAAAATCAATATAATCTATCATTTTATCTATATTTTTATATACATTCTGTACAATTCTGTCTTTCTTTGTCTTATTGAAGTGCCCTATTGGGGACACTTGGTAAGAAGTCACTTTTATCTTGTTGACAAGTCTATGAAGACGGTTGTTGGCCAAACTCTCTATGTCTTACCCTAAATCTCTCAATAAATCCTCCCTGACACAATAATATATATAATTCAACTATAGGGGTATTTATTTTTAGACCTTTGGTGGTGGAGCATGGTAGCATAGGGGTGGAATCCAGTAATGTGTGGGAACCGTGTACTAAATAAAGGAGATGGTTGTGACCAATGAAAATAATATGAACCATATTTTCTTTTTTTGTGGAAACTGAATCAAATAGATGGTCATTAATAATTTAAGATTTGGGAAATCTGATAACGTAGATGGTAATAAAATATTTGAAAATTAGTGATAAGAAATATATATGGTAAGAAAATACTGCATTTTCGGCTTTGAAATTTGATCACATGAACATCTCAATATACTGTGATAGTAGGTATCGTGTTTCTGAACTTGAGAATATATTTCAATGAATTACATGATTGTTACACTATTTGTTGCTCAAAACTAATCTACATGTTGATTGGGAACTGTGGCATTGATCAAGTGAAACACAGACTTAACCAACTTTATTTATTCTTGATTTCAACTTTTATCATACTCTTGGGAATTGTAGCCTGGATCAACTCAATCTGAACTTGATTATTTTGCAGAATAAAAGGGATTTTAAAATCCAAAACGTAGACCACGTCACCTTTGCATCTTTCCATGGATCAAATCCTAAATTTATTTTTTCCTTGAATGAGTATCTTCAAAATGTTCATATACCCCCCCCCCTCTAGATGCATGCACTCAATCTTTAGAGTTGTGGATATCATCTTAGTGCTCTGGAATTGTATCATGGAACCTTTATCATCATTTGCTACTATATATGTAATAACTACAATAGACGCCCCCCCCAATGACTTACTATATGGATGACCTTAAAACTATATTATCGTATTTAGGGACTCATAGGTCATAGTAAAAACACACACATCCATTCACAAGGCGTCTCTGGTGTCTCAGGTCTGAGGACCACTTACGCATGATGGATATTATGTGGTTGTCAAGCCAATCACACTACCATATTTCTTTAAGTTCATTGAATAAAATATGTGCGTTCATTATTATTCTGTGTGATGATTATAATGAAATCCATGAAAACCTGCAATGACAAAGTGAATTATGATGAGATCATAATGCAGTGATCACTAGTCTTTAAACATGTATTCTAAATATTCCTATTCGATGGATAGTCGAGACAGACATTGAATTATTGAGATAGAATAGCACTAACTGATCCTACTTATACGATAAGTATAGCTGATCTTGTAGCTATTAGTGTGGCGACACTAAGGACAGATAGTTGGTGCTCTTTGGAGAAAGAGTTCACTGAATTGATCTGAACTAATCCCTGAATGGTATTATACCTAATCGTCAATCAGGTTGATTCAAGTCACGATTGTATAAGTAATCCACTGACTTGATACACCAAGGACATCTTGTGAGTGGACGACTACATTTAGACTATGACTTACAAGCCTCTAATCATGGGATTCAAATAAGTTATAGATTGGATGTAGTTAGAAGCTTACGTAGATGATTGAGTGGTCAAGATGGGATCATCCGCCCTTGGTATAAGAGGAGATTGGCTCGAGGAAGACGATGCAGAAAAATCCCTGGCCAGGATAGTGGAGATATTGGAGAAGGCGTTCTCCAATGATCCCTGTTACGCATCAGCACTAATCAAATGACGGATTAGGTTTTGACGATAAACCATACCCTGAGTCGTTCAAGAGTCTCACGCGGATGATGGATTATACATATACGATAACCAATGACGGAAAAGGTTCGATGAGAGAGTTCGAAACTACTCAACATCTTCTAACACATGAGGTGTAGCTTGGCACCCCACAAGCTAGAAACTCAACCTATCGATTGGGTTAAATCAATCCTTATTTAATTAATCTATATGTTGATATAGTTAATTAATATGGTTGGTCAAAAAATGTTATTGGGCCATTAAAGTTATTTACTAGAATGATACATGGGCCTAAAGGGTCACACGCACAAGGTCATAAGGGCATTAGTGGATATATTTTACTTTGTAGGGCTTTTGAAAAAAACTTTAAGTGAAATATAAAGAGGGAAAGGGGTCTCATGTTAAGCACCCATGCAAGCCTGATTTGAGAGCCCCTCCTTTCTTCATTGTCTACTTCAACAAGGAGAGAGTCTCCAAGGAGTGTTGAACAAGAAGAGGTGGAGATCTAAGCACTGAGTGATCGTGTGGATACTTCTAGAGCCGGACGCGTGAACGGCTTTGGAAAAATCTCAAAGTGAGCATGTCAAGGGTAGAATAAGTTCCCCAAAAAGGTAATTTCAATGTTATGTTTTAAAGATCAATTGTGAACCAATTGACACAGTTCTGCATACATGGAACTTGTTTTCCATGGCCGAACCAAGGCATCGAACCCAACAACATGACTATTACATGAATCAACCTGATTGATGTTAGGTATAACACCATTCATGGCTTCATAAAGATCAATTGAATGTTCTCTTTTTGCTAAAGTGAAACCACTATCTGTCCTTAGCGTCTCCACACTAGTGTATATAAGATCAGGCATAATCATCATATGAGTCGTACTATATAGTGATCTTATATCAGGATATTCTGATATCCTTCTCACATATCCTTTGAATAAAATATTTATACTATATGTCTAAAGCATAGTGATATCTACTCTATGATTGAAAGATAATTCACTTTTTCATTTCATGTATTTATAGACTTCTGTAACAACCATTGCATGTGGACTATAATGAAAATATAATATCAATGAATTCTGAAAAGTATGTGAAATTTTTTATTGGCTTTCAGGCCTCATATAGTTCCAACACTTACATTAATGAATAAGGCATAGCTTGGAGTATTGACACTGATTTAACTTACTTCATGATTCATAGAAGACAAAGCTTCATGAAGATAACAAACTATAAATTGTGGAGTCTTGAGAGGAGGAGGAGAAGTTGAAGCCTACTGTGAAGAACAATAAATGAAAGTCAGAGTAGTAACTTGAAGATGAACTTGATCTCACAACCACAAATTCCATCAATGCTAAGGAATTGTGAGCAAGTGTATGGTGAACCTTATTAAACCTCTGTAGGAAATTCAGGGTGTGTAAAATAAATCTACAAGTTTGGGCCCATTGGAGCCGAACTCTTGAATGGTAAGTAGAGAGTGGGAACTAGAGTACCCAGACACAACATACAAGAGTGAGTTACTCCCTAAACATGGATAAAAATGAAAGTTTCGTTTACTTATATTATCTATCTTTCACTACATTAAAAAAATTGTTATTAATCTACATACTAAACTATTTAAATAATTATAAAAATTAAATCACCAAATTCTGACCCTTACAAATGAAAAATCACAATGTGAGATAAAATACATGGACGTGCAAGGGGTGAACTGTATGATCGTGTATCTTGAACCACTTATATATTTTCATCTTTTTCAGTGTCTTCTTAGATGAATCTATAAATTTGAGTATTACAAGGTTTGGATATCCACGTCTTGTTCAACAGCACCTACACTTGATCCTCCATGTCCCTCCTCCAAAACATATTTCTTAGGCACTTATCTTAGAGTTTTTCCTCATCCAAAAATAGAATGTTAGTAGAGAAGTGAAAAAATAATCTCCCTTTATGAGTTATTTCATAACTGATACAAAGGCTCATTATCAAGAGCCCCCGAAAACTCATTGTCTCTCTGTTTCATGAGCCCAAAAAATAGCTCCCACTATCTAGTCATGTCACTTGCAATATCCATCTACATCATGTCTCTATCTATGTATCCAGTAATAAAGGGGAATGTATATTTCTTCTCCTTATATTTTGTTCCTCATATTTGATGTAGCCTTAGTACACAAGCAATGTAGGAATAGAACTTGAATCCACAAGTTTTTCTCTACTTGAAGCAGCTTTTCTCCAACCCTTGGTTCTGAATGGGGGATGATGGAGAACCATCGAGAAACCCCTAGTCAAGCCCACCATCAACCGCGACGTGATGCCCAAGCCAGCGTGAAGAACTCCACTTTCAAGTACACAGCTTGACGATCAAATGGGTAAATTATGCAGTTTATTTTACACATTTCTTTATTTGTATGGACTTTTAAAGGGGCCTCCTGTCTAGGCCTTGTTTTATTTCTGATGTAATTGTTTTACTTTCCCCATTAGGGGAAGGTCTCTCACTTGGACCATTCCCCTAATGACCCAGTAAAGCATCCTCCTATATAAAGGGGGGTATGCCTTAATGTAGAGACAGATTTGTCATTTTGAAAGGTCAAAAATTCGGGTTATTGGTCTTGTTTGTTTTCTTTCTCTTCTAGTGCTGGGTTCCATCTCAGATCTGTCTCGAGAGACGGTTATAGGCAAAGAAAACAGTGAAAGAAGAGTTTGTCATCGCCAGAATTCCATCAGATCGTTCGTGAAACAAGATTCCTCTGTGTGTTCCTTCTTCTACATTGCACCCTAGTGATTGAGAACGTTGGACGAAGACTCAACGGTGGAAGAAGGGTTGAAGTCCTCCACTCGTCAATAAGGAACGATTGGTCTCTGTTCTTCTCCCATCCTGACCTTTTCATGGCCGTCCTTCACAACGCCAGGATTGCTCATCAACGGCACCTGGTGGTGTCATCAATTTTGGTCAAAATTTGATAACGGTGGAAATACTCTGAGAATTGGGCATTGTGGCTCTTGTTGAATCGATGAATAACTCCGAATAACCGCCAGGACGTATTCCCAAGTTTACCATGAGCGATTGTCTTCCCCCCGAGTGGAGAATCTCCTCTGCATTATTAGGTAATGCCCAAATCAAAGTTTCATCCTTGCCCGGGGAAGTATTATCGACATTCATCTAATTTCAGTGTGAAATCTTGTGTCCCTCACTCGGAGTGCTGTCACTTGCGGTGGATTCTTGCCCCCGATCGCTGGTTGTTCCGTCCGAACTCCCCTCTCTGTGAATTTGCCCGAACAGCACTGATCGTAGATTATCGAGCGAGAATAATATTTACTTGATCGTGAACTTGGATAGTTCTTTGATTGAACATGATGATTGCCGTTACCATTCAAATTCGTGGGGACCAATCTCTCCAATGTTGGAGCTTGCCCTTTTCCTGACAATCGGGTGAATGAAACTGTTTGGATTCTGCCTGAATAGGTGCTTTGTTTGTCCTCTATAAAGGACGTGTTGGTTATTCTGAGGCATCTATATTTGTTCTGATAAGCGTGTTGGAACAGTTTCCTGCATGTTGGAGGGCTGGCCTGTGAACGATGACTAATTGTGGGAATTAAGGGATCGAATTGATTGATTCCTCCTAGCTGCATAACTGTGAAGGACTCCCATCATCTTGAGCCTGCCAGTCTACTGTATCTGCCTCAACAATGTGAATTCTACTACTTCTTTCCAAGGGCTTCCTCAACAACGACGCCTCCAAATCAGGTCACTTCCAATCTTCCCCTAAACCCCTTTAAAAATTTACAGCTTAATTATGTTCATCAGTACCAATTTCAGCGTTCCTCCGTCGATTAGTTTATTAGGATTATCCATCACAATTGAATGAGAGTAGGGATTTATCCATTTTATTGGTGTTGGATTAAATTCGTCATCGACGAAGGTTGGGATGCCTTTCAGGCAGTGATTGCCTACCCTTCTTTGTCTGTATTCCAGCAGATCAGTCGAGTCATTGGGAGCCATCCATCCTATACCCCTTCGTGTATTTATGTTGCTTCTATCGATCTGGTCGGCGGTTTTCTGAGTACCAACGTTGTATCTCCTAGTTAACCATTTCATTTACCTTGGATATCTATCAACGACCGTGTGACGTAAACCAAGTCGATGGCTCCGTTGATTCGTTTTACATCAAGGGTTGTACTTGAGTCCACAAGAATTGAAACACTCTCTATCAAAGAGAAAACTTAGAGGGGAGACATAGGAGTTTCAAAAAAATAAAATAATTAAATAAGCATCCTTCAAAGGTACAAGGGGAAATTATATAGGCCAAAAAAAGTTGGCAGTACCGATGAAGAGACAACTCAAAACATTGAGAAAAACAACTCTGACAAGCTAAAACAGAACTTCAGGAGCCTGACAGGCCTCAACAGAGATATTCTATAGATTATAGGGCCTTTGAAAATCTGTGGCAGAGAAATTCTGAAGATTCTGGCAAAAGAATAATGTCTTAGAGGATTCTATGAGATAATTATCTGTTGGAGGATTCAGTCAGAGGATTTTGTCATAGAAAAATATGTCAAAGGATTTTGTGGGTCTCTAGGTACTTCTCTACAGATCTTGTCAACTTCTAGAAGGATATCCTCCTTGGGTCAACAGTTTCTAATGGGCCTCAATAAATGTGCTTGTAGATACATAAATGTTCTTCATTTCAAGTTATCTTTCCCTTTATCGTTCACACCTGGAAAAACTCATGAACTTTGAATTAGCCTGTGAAGTTATGCCAAGAATATTGACTTATTTAGTTTCTTTCATTTCGATCTTCTTGCACCATCATATATGACTAAAATCTTGTATAAAATTAATAAGAAAATGAAAAAAATAAGCTTATTATGTTTTGAAACTTCTGCTTGTATGGAAAAAGATTGTTCTGGCTCACATTTCCTTTGGCAACTTCTTTATTATCTCCTCATAATGGGCTCTTGCGATCAAAGTTTATAGTGACTACTCTTCTTCTCATCCTTTTTTGGAAAAAACAATTTAGAGCACCCACTGATAAATAAGTGGCTTCAACATTCTTTGATATTATTTCGTGTGTATTCTTACTCTCCAAGTAAATGTCATATGAAACACACTTTCAGGGGAAAAATACTTAAAAATCATACTTTAAATAATTTGTAATTTACGCCTATTGTTGGAAAATGTAGAAGGACAATAATTTTAAAATGGGGAGTTTGATTGAACAAATCAACGTCAAAATAATATTTTTCCCATGACCTAAAAAATGAAATCATGGAAGAGGAGAAGATGCCTACTAGTATATAAGCATATTATGTAGAATTTTAAGCCCATGTACTCTCACATGGATCCACAAAATAACTCTATGGTTGTTTGGAGAATATGAGAGTGTAGTCACCATAGGTGAAAATTTTAATGAGCGTCTCACTCATAAATGTCTTGCTTGCAGAAGAGAAGACGAAGAGTCGCTATACTTGGGTAATTGATTATTATTATTCTTATAATAATAATCGGCAATGTTACCACAATCTGATTATACATCAATATGTTCGATCTCGCTGTCAAAGATTCAAAAAATCTGGATGGGACGTCTGAAGTAGATCATATGTTGGTGAGACAATTATGGAAGAGAGCCTTTCTGGTGATTGTATCAAAGATATACATTATCTGGAAAACTAAGATAGGTCATTAATTAGAGTGGATCTAATCATCATGGGTTGGCCTGAAAATTTTCAAGCTAGTACTAACACAAAACAATATTAGTAGGGTCCTAAATATGGGACAGAAAAGGTTATTTTTGTCATCCATCAGGATTAAATATAATATGATTATTCGACATATTAGAAAAACAAAAGGTTTCAAAAAATACCTGATTGTAGGAACCAAAGCATAATGAATGCTTTTATGGGCAAAGATGAAGGTGATGTTGTAATGAATTGTATGATTTCTATGGAAAAGTCAGATTGAAATAATGCTAATAGGAAAATATACATGACACAGACAGATAGAGTGATTGGCCCATACCAATTAAGAGAAAGGTGCAATGAGGCACACTTGTCGCCAATCTCAAAGATGTTTGCTACCCAGTTCTGTCTAGGATAAGCTAAACAAACCCTAAGGGTCATATGATTATTATTGGGGTTTCCAGTTCCCTGCTCAACCTGGGAAACTCTCTCTTCTCTATACTGCTCCAAATTCCACTTCTACTATCTCTGCTCTACCCTCATCAGCTTCCCGGATTTCTCATAAAATTTTATTTACAATCTCTCATAGTTCATAGACTTCACCATGAAAGTCGACATACCCTTGATACTATGTTATTTGGTGCGTGGTGGTACCAAATTAGAAGTTATATGAATCCTAAATGTAGTGCTCTTCACAAGCTTCACATAAGTTTCCAGTGTCACATAAACCTTTTCTATAATATAATTTGTAATTTGGATATTGTACCTACACATCATATCTCATATACATCTATTTCTTTAAATGTGTATATCTCTGTCTATTTATCTATCTTTCTGTCACTCTAACCTCCAGGAGGGATTTTGGTCAGTCCCGTTTGGAATACTGGTTATGTCAATAGTGTTGATATACAGGGCACTGTATGTCAGTGTATCATGCTTGACTTATGATATTGATGGTGATGACCCTTCCAGAACATCTTATGATTTAGAACAGCATTGATGGTGGAAATTTGGATGTCTGACGTACACGCATACATATTCCTCTGATTCTTCTTAGTGTTAGCAATGTATCATGCTTGATATATAATGATGATGATGATTATGATGAGGATGGCAATCATAATGATGATGTTGGAAAGGTCTCGCAGCATGTGTTTGCGGACTATCCATTTCAATAAGATTGTCAACAAGATACAGTGGGGAATGAGTCGATCAGAAGTGATTCTAAGAAAAGGTCTCTAAAGATGGGGGTGGAGAGCAACATAATCTGCAACCTCCCAAGAACATCCCTTATTAGTCAAAAAGTCACTCCATTTGTTGACTCAGGTATGTGGGACCCACACTCCCACCTGAGTTCATGCGCATAGCCTTATTGTATTTCATTGTATTTTATGGTTGAGTTTGACAGATAAAGGAATTGTCCACGCCTGGCAATATTTTTCAAAAAAGAAAAACTTAATCTAAGTAATGCAGTCTAGGTAGGAATGGAAAAAAAGTTCCGTTTGGTCACATCACGCGCGAATGCTCATAAACTGACATGAATATGAACTGCAGAAAATAGATGCAAACAGATAAACTGTTCGTGAACAGGTGGGAATTTTCTACAGTAACTAAAAATGGTAATATTGAGGATAATTTTTTTTTCTTGGTGATGATGCAATCAGCTGTGGCTTGGGGGCCTCCAAAGAAGTTTCAAGACTGATTGAGGAAGACGTTTGTATGTGTGCATGATGAAAAGGGAGAGAGAGAGAGAGAGAGAGAGAGAGAGAGAGAGAGATGGATGTGGAAGACAGTACTAATAAGTTCATTATATGCTTCCTTTTAATCATTCTTGTTACAATACACTTTATTTGTTGTTTGCTTCTCTTACGAATAATCTCTACCAAGGCTATAGACAACTTCAGAGTTCTCATAGTTTAGAATTTACTATACCTTTCATTTAGTCATCTCCATCTCTGAATATCTCTCTCTGACTCTTGCATTCAATGATGTTATACTTGAGAATGAAGAGAAGGAATGGAATATCAACTTCTAAGCTTGCCATTTCTTTCTCGTTCATTCAAAAAAAAAACCAAAGGATTAATAACGGATGTGTACATGAAGATCGGCTGGTCTCGGACACAGCATAAGCCTTTCAAGACCAGACTCTCTCACTGAACAGCGGTCCAATCTCGAACGAACCGAACACAAACACAAAAGGAATTTATCAGCCGTTCCTCCGACAATGAAAACCAACTTTTGATCCCCAAGTCCAGGAGTATGAATAGGACTTTTATCTAACATTTCTCATATTTCATGGATCTCACCATGAAAGTCTGACATCTCCTTAAATACTATTTTGTTGAGGATGAGAGAACATGATGGGAGACTTTTGTGGAAACAAATTAAAAGTATATGAATCCTAAATCTAGCGCATACTTTTCAAGGTTCACATATTTTTACTGGGTTGCAAAAACATTACCTTTATATTTGCCACCTACCTATCAATCCCACCTCTTTCTTTTGAAGAAAAAAAATGCGGATCCAACCTCATACATATCTCCATCTTTAGCATACGAGTCCTTAGGAAAATTGCCATGAACTTTCCAGGTTCTCATCTTAGAGAGAGCGAGACAAATAGACAGATGGAGAAATAGATAGAGAGAGAGAGCGAGAGAGAGAGAGAGATGAAAGAGATAGGTTTTTTGAAAAATATGGCCAGGCCTAAACCATTCATTTAATTGACAAACTGGACAATTAAATACGATGAAATACAATAAAAACATGAACTTGGGTGGGAGTTTGGATCCCACATACCTGAGTCAAAGGATGGTGGTGGGCGTTGACTAAAAGGGGACGTTCTTAGGGAGGTTGCGGATGACATTGCTCTTCATCCCCATCTTTAGGGATCTTTTCTGAGATTCATCTCCAGTGCGGCTCATTGCCCGCTGGATCTTACTCCTCACAATATCCTGCTTGGATTGGACTGTCGCCAGACACATGTTTCGATACCTGCCCAACATCATCATTATAATCGACATCTTCGGCATAATCATTAGCATAATCATCATCGTTACATAACAAGCATGGAACATCGCTAAAGAAGGCTAGCAGGAATATATATGAGCGCACATCAAACATCATAATCACCACCATCAACACGGTTCCAAATCATAGGATGTTCTTGAAGGGACATCACCATCACTTTCGTAAATCAAGCATGATACACTGATTTATAGCGCCACCTATAAGTTAAACATCATCACCACTATGAACATAACCAGCATTCAATACGGGAATGACCAAAATACCCCCCTGGAAGGTAAAATGACAAGAATAGCCCTAGATTGAGACGATTACGTTGTAATCACCATCATCGTCCTGGAAGCAGATGAATGATGGTAATGACAGTAAAGTAATTGTATCTCGTCAGCAGAGAATGGTTATGAGACAGATAGTGACGAAATGAGATGATTGAACAAAATCACCATGGTCATCATCATCCTACCGGCAGACGAGACAATTAGGACGATGATTCTGTTACCATCGTCCCCCTGATGCGGACAAATGATGGGGATGGTGGTGTTCCATCATCGCCCTCTTGCCCTCATCATCGGTGACGGCAAACACTAAATATTGCCCATAAAGCATTAGACATCAGTAACAAGAGTAAATTAAGAGAATAGCAAGGATCTATAGCACCATCATCACTCATTAAGGAATGTTAGAGAACATATCATCAGCAACGTAAGAAAACATCTGGAATATACAGCACAAACAAACATCATCATCATCATCATCATCATCATGTTCATCAGAAGATAGAATTGTACCTCAAAGCCAAGGAAACGTGAAGTGGCACATTCCCAGAGGCTGACGGACGGGGTTTCTGCCTGTAATACCGCAAGAACTCGCGAGACCCGAAGGTCTTAACCAACACCCTGTTTTCGCTTCTCTGGGTTATAATGAGCTCGGAGCCACCATATCCAAGCTCGATGTTCTGGTTGGCCTCATCCGCAACAACAATTTGATTTCCATTCTCATTTTCGTAACTATAGGAAAACCATAATGCCTCAGCCAAATGCAACACAAAAAAACCACATGAAATGATAAATATATTGTTGAACGTTGGGGTGTATTACAACAGCAACCTTACATTATGTTTCTATTGAGGAAGATCTTGGAAGGGGGAATAGAGTATGATAGATAGAAAAGATAGACATTAGTGGTCGCCCAACCGATATCCGTCCGTCATCCGGTATCGGACAACTGATATCCGATATCCGAGAAAAAATGGGACGGTGCCAGATATCGGATATTGGACGATATCCGTCTCTGAGGGGTAGACGGATATCAGTACCGGATACCGTAGGTAGAGGGACGTGACGGATACCTGATGTCGGATATCGGTTTTTGATATCCAGATATCGATACCGGTATCGACCGACAAAAATTAAGTTATCAATTTCATTCATTTGTTTATTTAAATATAACAACTTACATTTTGATATGTTATTAACCTCATTCACATCATTACCAGATATCAGTACCGGATACCGTAGGTAGAGGAACGCGACGGATACCGGATGCCGGATATCGGTTTTTGATATCCGGATATCGGTACCAGTTTTGACCGACAAAAATTAAGTTATCAATCTCATTCATTTGTTAATCTAAATCTAACAACTTACATTTTGATATGTTATTAACCTCGATTAATATATACAGTGTAATATTTTTATTTTCTTCCATATCGGATAACAGGATTCGCAGTTTGCATTAAAATTCGAATCCTGTTATCCCATATGGAAGATATTTTAAATCGTGCGCTGCATATATTAGGTATATATATTAATAAATCAATATTATATTGATATATTTTCTTTATATTATAATCGGCTTTTATATAATATATATTTATGATATTAATGCTTCGTCTAATAAATACAGGCCGAAATTTCTTTTATCTTCCATATGGGATAAAGTAGGCAGAGTTTGTTAATCTCAGAATCCTGCTGTTATCCCATACGGAAGAAAAAAAAAAGTTCAACTTGTATATATTACAGCGCCAATAAACAAATTAAAAGCTCTAAATACCCTCTACCGTAGGTTGATTCGTCTAATCGCTGTTCAATAATGAATTAAATATATTTTTATAAAATATATCGGTGTTGGATATCGAAAACCGATATCCACACTTGATGTCCGACATCGTCATCCTTCCCCCTGAGACGGAGACGGATCTCGACATCGAGACGGATATCCGTATCGGATATCGGCACTGTAGCAAACGATATCCAATACCGATATCCGATATCTGGATATCGAAATGAACGGATACCGGAAATTGCCTTTCCGGTATCCGATAAAACATCCATCCCGATACCGTCATCCGGTACCGGTATCGGGACGAGCGAACACTAATGATGACAACAAAAATAGTTATCGTCATCCAAAAACCTTTCCTCATTATCGCCATAATCTGCGGATTGAGTGATGGTGTCAGTTTTATCATCGTCGTTGTTATCCTCCAGCGGGCAGATGACGATTTGGTCATCACCTATTGTCATCTGACAAGAGATAATGATGACTTTGTCTCGTCTTTTTCATCCTGGCACTGAAGAAAGATAATGACGATGGAAATTTTTTCATCGTCATTGTCATCCTGCTGAGGATAATTCCATCATTATCATGGTCATCACCACCGTTAGAGCAAACAGTAACCACTACATGTTGCCCTTTCAAAGGACCTCCCATGGCAGAATTATCCCTGCCTGGGTAGGGGATACTAACATATTACAAATGAAAACGATAATTCACCTGCTGCTGTAATCGTAGAACTCTTCCAACTCCACTTCTTCATCATCTTCATCGTCATCACCATTCCCATAGCGAACCTTACAGTGACCTTTTGCTATCATATGCTTCCTCACTGCCTCCAGGCTCTGGAATGGGTGGCATCTATCATTACAATACAAGCACCTGAAGTCTTTCATAACCTGAAATATTTAAAGGGATATATCAACAACATTGCCGAGAGTAGCATTTGCAGCGATGAAAAAATCATCTTCATTGTCCAAAATCCTCATCATCATCACTGCCAGCAGCTAAAGTGTTCATGACAGTTTTTTGATCCTCGCAACCATCGTGGCCACTGACGAATGATGATGACATTAAAAATGTTGACATCTAATGTTCACCGAGGCAGAGAGACAAAAAGGGATGACGAGAAAAAACATTTTTAGCCATCGGGGGAAATAAAAAAGAGTGCCACAGATGAATCATAGAGAAAATTATAATTAGCCGTCATCCTAATGTTATCATCATCAGTGAGAGCGACACTAGCCAAAAGGTAGAGTGACAGAAGGAAAGGGTTTTGATTCACCTTAAGAGCGAGGTATGTGAGGAAGCCTTCAACATCCTTGAGATATTCAATGTCGGGTATGAAGAACCCATGCTGTTTATGCATATGAACCACGCAAGCTTCAATAGTTTCATGTTTTGAATCGCAAATGAAACAACAAGAAGCATCAAAAACTTCATCCATTCCATCATCGTCATCAGTTTCATCCTCTTCTCCGTCCAGATTCATGAAAGACTCATCATTGGAGTCGATCTCCACCCATTCGTCTTCACTTTCTTCATCTTCATCATGTTCTATAACTTTCTTAAGAGCTGATCTTCCTGTAGTAGCATGCCCGCCGGATGAGTGGTTAGGAAGAGGCTTAACATTAGTCATCTGGGAAAAAGACGTTGATCCTTGCGACGCCTTTACGATATGAGCTTTTGATTTTAAATGTTGATCCAGAGCCTTTGAACTTCTATACTCTTTTCCGCATAAGACGCAACTGTAGGACATAGGCTGTGCATTAGCACTGTTCTTCTCTTCAGCCAGTGCCAACTGCCTAGCCTGGAACAAGGCCTCCGTCACTCCAGGTAATCCTGCTACCTGATCAGTTGCAAGATATTAAGAGATAATACAGAGAACACAAGCTCATGACAAGTATTATAAACAGGCAAAAAATTTAAGCCAAAACCAACAGAAATTAGAATAACCGAGAGAGATATAAGCCAAAACCAACAGAAATTAGAATAACCAAGAGAAATATAAGCCAGACCCAACAGAAATTAGAATAACCAAGAGAGATATAAGCCAAAACCTATACTCTACTGCTAATTTTTATGATCGCAAAAGAATATCGAGAGAGTCATTCATAAACCAAGATGTTAACTTTAGAGGGAATGGATTCAGCGATATCCCTTCGTCAGAAAACCTACATGAAACACGAGTTACACAAGTATGAAATTGAAAATGTAAACCCGAACCTAAGTAGCAGAAGCCTTCCACGCACTCTTCAAATCTTGTTTATCACGATTTTATCATGTCAATAACATGAACGAAAATCGTACACACTTTCACGATTACAGGATAGGGCTAATAGAACTTAAAGTTACAATATGCGAAGGGGAAGGATGGGTATAGTAAAGGACCGTGATTCATTAGAAAGTTCTCTCCGATAAAATAAAAAACATATCTTCTTGGGACCAAAGTATCAGTAATCCCAAAATTTGGACAAACTATCCAGAAATTAGGTTTCCCACAAGCAAAGATAATCGTCACACACAAAAACGAGAAAAACCCGTGAATAAATCGCAACAGACGGGCCAAATAGAATAAAACAACGAAAAAAAACTGCACAGGGAACAGGAAATACCTTTCGCTTGAGATTGTAACGGTGCCATTCGGACTTGTAATGGAGTTTCTGCTGCGTTTCGTCGACGAATTCCTTGTTACAGGCGTTGCAACTCAATACTCCAGGCATCTCTACTCCCAAATCGACCAAACTCTTTTCCAATTTCCTCTGAATCTTCGCCCCTCTTCCCTCGAACTCTCGAAGATTAATCGATCGCGCAGAATAAGCTTCCGAAGAGGCGGTCGTCTGGTTATTGGGCGGTCGTCTGGTTATATAGGAACCGTTTCTATTGATTTATTGGGCTTCTCAGGCCCAAACTAATGCAACAAATTAGATCCATTATCTATCTCAATAATAAACCTTAAAAATAAAGTGAAGTTTTGACTTTGAAATCCTAGCAATTAATTTCTTGATGGCTTTGAAATCTGCTAAGTCTCATAAGAATGATCCAAAACTAGATAGAAGCTTCTTCTTTATGGGTCAGAGTGTCTCAAAGATTGATGGAATAAGCCCAATATGGCCCATTAGAATGGTCCAAACTAGGGTTCACTATATGTCATCTTTCAAGTCACATCACATGTGATAAACCGGTGATGGTTTACGAAGACATGAAGGGAGTCTGAAGGCGATGCCACATGAATGGTGATGTAATGGACAAACTGGATGACATGATCTGACGTGACGCCTGAAAGTGGGACATGTGTCGCGATATGTTATAATGGTTGGATGGCAATAGTGACAGATTCTTATAGGACAATGGAAAAAATAATCATTACTTTGATAATTATTAATATAATTAATCGACTAGGATTTGATTCATTTCTGAATTATTTCCCGTCTTAAAGGGTAACACACAAAGTACTCATAGCTAAATAGGTGATCTTGATACATATTTTTAAAATGAAACACTATAATTTTTAAATAAAAACAGCACATTAAAGATGACCAGAGCTCACATGCAGCAGTGCAGGGAAGAGCTCGGTCACGCACAGCATTAGGACACTCATCACACAAAGGAGGCTCCAAATGAAAGGTAGGATGGGGTTGGAGAGAGAAATAATTATGAAACATGAGGTCCTAAATATAATGATTTAGTCACATTGTGAGGGGAAAAGCTACTTGCCAAAACAGAAAAATGCCCTCTATTCCAATTGTGTTTAGATTACGATCTAAGAATCTGTAAACATGATATCCTAACCAATCTTAACTCTGATGCAATAATAAGTCTACTAAGTTGATTGAGTGGTCATGATGGGATTTTATGCCCTCAATATAAAATGATTTAGCTCAAGAAAGATGATGTGCTGAATTTCTTGTCCAAGTTATTGGAATATTAGAGAAGAGTTCTCTAATGAGTTTTCAATACATAAGTACAAATTAGAATGTCTGATTAGGGTTTGATAATTGACCATAACTTAGGTCCTCTTAGCATCATCAAATAGATGGGGGATTACACATACACTGCACAGAAAGATTGGAAGATTCAATGAGAGAATTGATATAATCTTTTGTATCTTCTCGAGCATGAGACATACATAGGTCGGTAACTTAAAGAATTGATTGTGTTAAATTTATCCTTTTTCATTTAATATATATGTTGATATATTAAATTTATTAGATTCTTAAATTTATTGGCTAGATTGAAACATGGACCTAGAGGCTCAAATACAAATGATAATTTAGACGTTGGAAGATATGCTAAAACTTTACTGGTATTTATAAAAATAATAATGTTAAGTATAAATAGGAGAAAGCCTAGAGCAAAATTCAACCATGCACGAGTTCTTTAGGTGTCTATCCTTCTTCGCCCTTTTCTAATTGTGTGTCCTCTCCTCGTATGATCAGAAACAATAAAGTCGGATCAATAATGGGTTCATTGAGATGAGGGAGATCAAACTTTCTGAGGATAACACATATATGTTTAAAGGTAGGAAACTTGAACATTTCAACATGTCTCTCTTGAAGAACCAAGAAATTGTGGATCTGGCCAGTACAAGGATGATTTGATCATCTATTTTTGAATTATTTTAAATGTATCTTTTGCGCTGAAATTTGTAAATGGATCATGTTGACCATGTCCTCAAAACCCAACTAGTTCAACATGATACGGGTTCTAATTAGGTTTCAACACTTTCTATCATGTCGTGAGAGGCATGACAGGAAACAAAGACATGATGGAAGATGTTTTTGGGAGTCTATAACAGTAATGGAATACACGATGACTTGGATGGATGAATGTGTCATGACAAATGTCGAGGGGTAAACACAAATGAAGTAATACAACGTAACATATTGATAACGTTTATGACAAGTATTCAAAAAAATAATAAATCAAAACATATTTACTAGTCTTTAAAATGATAAGGGAGAAAGAAAGGTCAAAGTACAAAATTTTATTATAATTAATGAAATACTACTTCCGTGAAGACAATACACTCTATTAAGTGCTTATTAATGTGTTTATAGGAAGATGTATAAAAAATGATATAACTTATTATCTGTAATTCTATCATGCAACAGCAATATTCTAAATGGTGAGTTTTACATTTAAAGAAGGATATAGCAGTGAGCTTGGAAGTATATATAAGACTCCTGTAATTTTGGGAAGAAAAATAACATCAAATGTTGTAATAAGAAAGTTCAATTTATGGATTGATGAGAAAGTATGAATAGTTGTGGACAATAAATATGATACTTCTAATGACAAAGCACCAGTCTAGTAGTCATGAATTTCAAAATCCCTATAATTATGAAATGACGGTTGGGCTGTTAATATCATTGGGTATTTTCATAATACTCAAAATAGAGGAAATATTGACTCTCATGATATACTTAGGTTTCAGGAACCAACTGTTATGCTCATTTTCCTACCCGACTTCTCTTTTAACATATTTTAGTCTTAAATCTATTAACATATTTTTTAGATGAGATAAACTTGTTTTTATATTTTTTAAACATAAATTTACCTTATTCTCTTGAAAAATGAAATTTGTGCATTTAATATGCCCCATGATGTTTTCTAAAATACACAAAAAGTGACCAAGTGTTATTGACTTTCCACGACAAAGATTAAGTGATATCCTTTTATAAAAACACAATGGAAAGAACCAAAAAATCTACATTATAGGACTCCCTTATTTGTGTGATCATGATGCAGACATACCCTGAAAAAGTCGATAACAAAAAAATGTAGAAGTTTTACTCACACTACTCATCGTCATCAGAAATCCCCTAGTCCTCACTAGCATGGAAACATTGTGCATTGTCAGCACCCAACCAAAACCTCACATAGGCAAGAAGCTCAATATTTTCCGCATTAGGGCATGACGTTTTGAACGCGATGACCCCGTCCAAGTAGAGAAAAAAGGCTAAGATGGGAATCTTATTTTGCTTTCCCTATTGTTACTTCTATCTTCTCTTGTATACTGATGTATATTTAATCTTTCTCAGGATCCAGTTCACAACCAGTTGAAGACCTGTGAAACTCAAGATTCTTCATTTTGGACCTTGTTGGACTGCTTCTTGAAGTTTCCTCCTCTTGCCTGTAACTTCCAAAATACTGAAACAAAATTGTAACTAAAATTTCCACATAATCCTGAGAGACGAAATAATAGACATAAATGGATTTCATGATAATTATTTTGATAAATCTTTTGTAAATCATCTATCAAGTTACAATAGGTAATTTTTTGAGCTCTTTCACAAGTAACATCATCACCTTCGTATTGTTTATTGAGGTATTTTTCATTGCAAGAGCAGAAACCTACGTTGAAAAGTGATTTTGTCTTCAAGGCTATTATGAGAAAAGGGTGACAGGGGATTAGGTTGTTAGCGACCTTCAATTTCAGCCAAAAATCTTCAAATGAACGGAGCACAGTTATGCTCATACTCTCATTGTTGTGCTTTCCCACAAGCTCTTGAGTTTTAAAGACATCCTCACATAGATCCCGTCGACTGTCCATCTTATGAAGAATGATACTAAGTAGGTTGTGTGAATTATTGGTGGTCCATGCATCACTATCAAAGACACCTTAGGGACATTCACTAGAAAATCTATAAGCTTCCGCCTTCATGACCCCTTTATTTTTTGTGTAGCAGCTTTTAGTGCCTTTGAGGCTGGCGATTCAACACTCATCTCAATGTTGTAATTCCACCTGATCATGAACCCCTCGTTACTGATGATTATCTATGGTGAGTATGCGAGATAGATGACCTAAACTATAATTTCCTTAGTTATCTCTAGGGTCTTCATCACCTCTCTACTCTAGCCATACGTGTCATGGATGGAGTGTTTTTCTCTTGTGTTCGTGGTTTCTATGATGGTTGAACTGTAGATGTGGCCAAAAAATTTGCGTAGGTCTGTCTTTATGCCTGATCAATCTATTAGACAATAGGTCAGCTTTTTACTCACGCTTATTGGGTAAGTACATTTTCGCTTTCTTGTACTTGGCTTTCTTTCTTTCTGTAGTGATTCATATTTCTACCTTAATTGTATGTTGTATATGTGACTTACAGGATGAACAGGGGAAGGGTGGATATTCATAAGTATCATTCAGAGACAATGCTTGACCCAACTATGTGCACATCTTACAAGTGAATGGCATATTAAATTATATAGTAGACACGCAAGATAAACAAAAAATGAGATAAGCATCTATCCTCAGACTGCCAAAAGTAAATAGTTACGTAATAAATTATTAAATAACAATACGCTGCCACATCACCCTGGCCCACTGGTCTGGGTTCCCCCTCACTTGTCACCTATATGATTAAATAAATAATAACAAAAATAAATAACACTACCTCATGTCATCAGCTCATGGGCTTTGACAAGAACATCAGTTATGGCATCTACAAACTCTGGCAACAGCAGTTCCAACATGATAAACAACAGTAAGGACTAAATTGACTCAGCAATAAGGCCCACAAACTTAGGTCTTAAAACAACTAATTAAGACAAAAGAGATTATTTTATTTGTTACTATGCCCTTACATTAGTGTTCGCATGTCCCTATACCGATACCGGATGCTGGTATTGGGACGGATGCTGTATCGGATACCGGAAAGGCAATTTTTGGTATCCATTTTTTTGATATCCAGATATCGGATATCGGTTGCTACAGTGACAATCTCCGATACCGATATCCGTCTCGATATCGGCATCCGTCTCCGTCTCAGGCGGGAGGATGACGACATCGGATATTGGGTGTGGATATCGATCTTCGATACCCGCATCGAAAGGATACATAAAAAATATTTTTAACAGATAAATATTCAGCGATCAGAATGGTTTAGCATGGGCAAGAGAGTAATAAGAGAGCTTTCTGATTGATTATACATCCGATTTAATATATACAGCCAAATATTATCAATTTTTTCCATATGGGATAACAGGATTCGGGTTTGGTGTTAAACTCAGAATCCCTTTACCCCATATGGAAGAAAATAGAACTTTTCACTTCTATTTATTGGACGCTGGGATATTATATTAAATAATAAATAAATATAAGGGCTATTAAATATAGTGAGTATAGATTAAATTATAATTTTACCATATAATGTATTGTCGAATTCATTTAATATATACAGAGAAAGATTTCTAATTTCTTCCATGTGGGATAATGGGATTGTGAGTTTACATTAAACTTCGAATCCTGTTATCCCATATGGAAGAAAATAAAAATTTTGCACTATATATATTAACTGAGATTGAAAATAGAATAAAATTATTCGATGCTAATGCAAGTAAGTCATAGATTGATATGTATCGGTTCCGATATCCGGATATCGAAAACTGATACCCGGCATCCGGTATCCGTTGCGTCCCTCTACCTACGGTATCCGGTACCAATATCTGTCTACCCCTCAAAGACGGATATCATCCGATATCCGATATCCGGCACCGTCCCATTTTTTCACCGATATCGGATATCGGTTGTCCGATACCGGATGACGGACGGATATCGGTTGGGCGAACCCTACCTTACATGATGGTTGAAAACGCGGAGTAAATGATATGACAGCAATTGACATGTGACAGAATATGACAGAATTACACAAAAGTAAAGGGCATGCGACAGAAGGGAAGATTTGGCGAGCTACATGTCACACTCTTTCATGTCACGTCTCATCAATCGTGATGTCCCATCTGATCGATTCGGGCATACCGAACCCGACATGGGATGAAAAACTGTTGGGTATGTGTCAACCCCCATCACGAGAATGTAAGAAAGGGTGAGGGGTTAACAAATGCAAGAATACTCTCCCCTTCCTTTGGGTGGGATTTTGATCTGTTCTTCACAAGAACGTATCATCGGCTTTCCAATAGAAGAATGCTATGATAGCACGTGCGAATGTTCGCACATGTGAATCAGTTTAAAAGAGAGGAGCAACCCACGTCGGGAGGGGAGGCATTTTCTTGGAAGTCTTATCGGAAACCGGGAAGAAGCGGCGGAGCGCCGGAGGCTGGAACAGCGGAGGATCCATCCGCGGCCGGAGAACTCGTCCATCAGGGTTTCCATTTCTACCTTTCTTTTCATCTCTCTGTCTCTCCCAACACAGATTCATCAGTACATTCTTGGACATTTCATGATTTGATGGCAATTGAGCTTAATCGTGTTATTCTTGGTTAATTCCTTTTGTGATACAAGCTGGATGTATCAGATTTGAACCCTAATTGGAATTACAGTTGGGGGGGAGTTTTGCCATAGTGAAAGAGAACCTCTGTTAATTCCAATATTTTTCTTCATTCTCTACATTATCTGTCCCTTGTTTTGTTCCTCCTTTGATTTTTCCCTTGTGATTATCCCTTGTATTGATGACAAGCACACGGCCAGAACCAGAGACTCAGGTTTTGAAAACACACCAGTCACATATGAAGGTCTGAACAATTTACAGTAGCATCCGGATTCCTCCCTCCCTCACTCCCACAAAATGGTGGATAAAATCTGCAAAATCCAAATTTGAATCCCAAAATAACACTTACCATGGTACTCCGGGTAATTGGCTCCATCAGATTTGTAGTTATTGTGTACAAAACCTTGCGTTCACAAGGAAAAAATTAAGATTGACCTGACATCTCGCACTAACAAAAGTTAACCAAACAAAGAAAACCCAAACCCAGATCCCAGGATCCGATAATGCCGGGTCTGCGGGTCAAGCCTCAACCATTGGATCTGGATCCGGTGAATTTGCTGGATCCGAAGGCATGGTGTCGGGCTTCAGAAGAGAATTAAAGAGAACGTCTTTGATGACCTATACACAAAAAAGGGTTAATTTTTTAACCGATAATCTTATGGAATTAAGTTAATGCCCTTGAAAAGGGAACCCACCTGAGACATGAGCCCATGAACTTGTTCTACAGTGATTTTGGAACTATCCTTGGTGATCTTTGCCAGCTGGGATTCTTCCTGCAAATAAAAAAGGACACAAACCGTTTTAAAAAGTATTATCTGTCATCTTGCATCTTAATCAGTAATTAGGAGATCGTCTAAATATAAATATTGGATATAGAAAATGGGCTCACATCCTTCTTTTTCTGGGAAGCCATGACCAAAAATCCCATGCGGGTGTGTGCCAACTGATTCTCCACTTGCTCCAGTTTCTCAGCTAAAAATCACTCAGAGAGATTACAAAACAAATTTTCAGCGAGGAGATAAAATAAGTATATTTATAATTGATAAAAATAAGACCCACCCAGATCAAAAATCTGCCCAGCTACATAATCTCTGTTACCCAGGAGTGGGGAGGAAGAAAGTGTGTTCACCCAGTACTTGTTCCACAGCAAATCCAAGAGATGGCAGTCCAGAGAAGACTTGAAATATGTAATATCCAGAGAATAATACTGCATTGGAACGTAATGATTCTTCAGAAAAAAGACAGAAAAAACTCAACACAAGAAAGAGGAGCAGGTTAAGTAGACTTTACTTGTTTACAATGAACCCCAAAGTCTTCGATTTTGTTCAGTGGGATAGTCTGATACTCAGAAACAGGTTCATCTGGCGGCTTATATCCTTGTGGATATGTTCTGAAAGCTCCGATATCTACCTTTCCGGCGGATACTGTTCTTGTGGGATCGATGACGAGGGCAAAGAACGGATCCTGGAATTGCTGATTAAGCATCTGAGTCGAAACGTCGATGCCGGATAGCCAGCAGCCGTAACCAGGGTGGGAATGGTACCAGCCCACCAAATTCTCTGGCCTTCCAGCCTATTTTCCAGGAAACAAAAATTTAGGTAATATGAAAATTTTCATTAAATAAAGCTTTCAGACTAGGATTCTGATACGATTCCCAAGCCCTGTCAGTCATGTTTTTATCACTCTCTTTCAAAAAAAAAAAAATTTTTTATCATTCTTCCTTAGAGAAGTTCCATTTAAGTACTTATAATCTTCCCTTAACCTGGGAGAGCATGTTGAGTATTATTTGAGGACAATGACGAAAATATCAACGTCGTCTAAAACCCATCATCATTCGCTCCTTGAGAGTCTGCAAATGATTCTCAATGAAAAAAAAATAAAATGATTCTCAATGATGATGACAATTTTGTCATCGTTTATCGTCATCCGAATGAGGTTGACAGAAGAGGTGACAAGAGGAGATGAGAACAACAATGACAATTTTGTTATCATCGTCGTCATCCAGGTGATAATGAATGACGAATCATCATCATTGGTGATGACGAAAACTCCTGTCAAGGTCAGTGAGCCGAAACCCGAACAGAAAGAAAAAAAATGCTAGAAGCTCGACAAGCTTCAACAAGGGTAGCTTGACGATGAAGAACTGTCAGTGTTGTTGTCATTCCCACATATAGTCATCCAATTTGCTACGTGGCAAATGATGAGATGATTATGGACAATGGCGAATTTGTCCTTGATGTGATGATACGAATGATGATGATGATTTGTCATTTTTCATCCTTGTCGTCGTCATTATCTAGAACATGATTAAAATGAACAGAGACGAACCCTGAAGGTTTGAGTATGAAATCCCACTATTTCAAGAAATAAAATGGAAAAAATGTAGTCTCATTCGACCTAAATGACCGCTAATATTACATGATTAAGACATATTTACGTCGATAATTCCTAAGAAAAGGCCCAAGTTGGAAGCCTTTTTTTAATCATCAGAGATGTACTTTGGAGAATAATTATCATGAGAAAAAATCTCTCCCCAACTTAACATATATTTGCCGAGTAAGAGTTCAAAATACAATTGAAAGTAATTATGGAATACACGATGAATCCTAAAAAAGTTTGAATTAGGGTTTTCCAAATCATTGCTCATATTCTTCCCCCTCATACACAACAATGTTCAAATCAGAACTCCAATCCGGATCCATTCCGAACTACACGCGCCGAGTAAGTATACTGGGGTTTCCTCGATTGAAAAAAAGTAGATGACGTTGAATGACCGAGATATGAGGACATCCTCTAGAATTTAAATATCAACGGAACAAATTCACTGCACGCAACACACGAATTAGGGTTTTCCCAATCACTTCATGAAGAAGAATGTTCCAATCATAGCTTCATTTCAAATTCACTTCGAACTACACGCTTCGATTAAATATATTGAAGTCACCATGATCGGGAAAAAAAATCCTAGAAAAAAACTGATAGAGAAATGATCAATTCTTTCATTATTCAACAATCGGAAGAACCCTCACCTGCTTATTGGTCTGACAATAATCGACCATATACTCATACGCATCAGCCTGGGCGTTGACGCGAGTTTCAGTGCCTTCAACCGGTAAAGCAAAGGCATCCATCACAATAAAAGTATCGCCATCAGTTTTCCCCTGCATCACGCCCATGATCTCGATCGTCCCACCGGATCGAGCATGAACGACCATCTTCAGCAGAGCAAGGGCGGATATCTTCACCCGGCGGAAGAAGTGGGGATCGCTGGTCCAAGGCTTCTCCTGCTGCATCTTGCTCTGCGCGGCCTCGTCGTAGAAGTAGATCGAGTCGGCATCTGCCCCTTCCATGGTGATCACGTTGTTCTCCAGCTCCCACGTCCTCTGAGCGATCGATGAAGAAGACGACGCCTCCATCGCTCGATCTCCGATTGCTCCCGCTCCAAATTTCCAAACTTTCCCCGACTTCGCTGCCTGCTCTACCCGAGACGAGAAGAACAGTCTATTTATAGAGCTTTTTGATTGACAATTTACAAAATAACCATTAGTTAAGCTTAACTTGCATAATAACCTCATTAAGAATTACTTGTTGAAATTACTTGTTGACTAAAACCTAAGTAATATCTCCAAGAGTTAATTGACCTTGGATCCAGGATGGATGCTGGTAGCCCATTAGTGATTTGTCATAGAGTCTCTAGAGTTGTTACGTTACCATTTGAGTTAAGTGCTCCGAGGCGGACGGGACGGTTTTTCTATTTTTTTTTGGTTTTGTTTTGGGGAGAAAAGCCGCCCACGTCTGCAGCAGGCATGGTTGTTCTGTTCTGTTCTTTTGAAAAGAATAAAAAAAATTTGCACAAAAGAACCGCACAGGGCCTTGTTCTTTGGTCTGTTCTTTTTTTGTGCAAAAGCGAACAAAATTCGCACATTCGAACAAAATTCGTACATTCGATCAAAATTAGAACAAAATTGCACAAAGCAAACAATAGAACTGCACATGGGTCTGTGCAATGATCTGTTCGAATTTGATATTTTTCTGTTCGGAAAACCGAACAGAATGAACAGTTCACACAAATTCGCACAAAGGAACCGAACAACCATTTCTAGTCTGCAGATGCTGGACGGACACGTTAGGAATGTAAAATTTTCATTTTTTTGTTTTATTTTAAAACTTTTATGAATCATCACTCCAGCTCCTTTGAGAGGAAGGCCACATTGGACTCCGTCTTGGTAGTGTCACCACACGCCATGTTAAATTTCGAAACATAGAACAGTAGGTGATCAATACATGAGATGGTAAGTCCAGTTTTTAGGCCACTTTGCCAATCTTCTGCAGAATCTTGAAGGATCCATAGTATTTGGGTGCCAGCTTCTCATTCACCCTCTTTGCCATGGATTTCATTCAATAAGAATGCAACTTCAAGAGACCACATCTCCCTCCTGAAACGTCACATCCCTCTTCTTGTCAGCCACCAACTTCATCAACGATTGATATTTATGGAGATGTTGGTGCATCATCTTCAGTATCACATCATGACTGAGAAAAAATTGATCGATAACATCGATTGGGGATGTCGAGGAGCCATGGCACAGGATGGTGGGAGGGTCCTTCCATTACAGAATGCACTTGTGAAGATTTGGACGTTGTTGGAGATGATGGTCTTGGGTGTTCCATAAAGATGTATGATTTCCCTATTGAACACTTCCAAAGTATCAATTGCAAAAAATGGATGACGTACCATGATAAAACAAGTATACTTGCTAAGGCGGTCCACTATCACCAATATTGCATTGTACTTTACAGATGACGGTAACCTCTCAATAAAGTCCATTGATAGATCATCCTGAAATCCCTCCATAATTGGTAGGGATTTTAATTACATGCCAGGTGTGGCTATCTTTGACTTGTTTCGCTGGCATATGTGGCATGAGTTCACATAATCTTTGATGCAGATCTTCATGGCCCCCAAGTAGACTTGTGCTTTGATCTGCATCTATATCTTCAAAAATCATCATGGTCATCCTTCGAGGAGTCCTAGAATTCATGCATGACTTGAGGGATGAATATGGACATTATATACAACAATTTGCACCATTTGTGCCGTTGGCAGCCATTGGACAGAGTGTAGTGGGGAATGCTGCTAGGTTGTGATTACACTTGTGTCATGATGCATTACAGCGTCGGGTCTTGCAGCTCTTCCTTTCATACATGGGAGCCTTCTACAAAAAAGGAAACAGTTACCTCATGAAATTGAGTGGCACATGATAGGACATCTGCCTCTCATATCTTGCTGCTTACCTTATACTAGATGTCAAACTAGAAGCCTTAGATTAATCCCAGCCACTTGTGGTATTAGGAGTGTACCTACTTTTGCTTTACCAATAATTTTTAAACTCTATTGATTTTTCTTCAGCACTGATAAAATCAAAATTAGGGGTAAAATTATGGCATCATGAAATTGAGTTCAATCAATTATATTTATAAACAGTTACTCATAAAATAATTTAATTAGTTAGTAATGAGTAAGGATCATCTCCACAGGGAACAGATATTAGGGAAATAAATCTCTATCATGTATGTTTGAGAAGGTGAGAAGGATTATGTATTGCATAAGAGATAATGTAAGGGTGAAGATAGCTACGAACGGTGGTATGAGACAAAATTAGATTTCATGATAAAAAGTAGCTTATTTAGGGTTTTATAGAGTATAAGAGGATGGGAAGATGAGATGGGATGAAGATGATGGGTGTAGGACGTGGTGATAGGGGTAGAGAGAATAAGGTAGAATGGGAAGTGAAATGGGAGAATAGTGGTTTAAGTTTTCTTGAGCAAATAGGGAGGAGACTCTTTATTTGATTTTGATGGCATAGGTGACATGTGAGATGAATGAATGATGATAGATGAGGATGATAGTAGATGGAGGTGATAGATGTTGATGACAGATGAGTTACCTATATGTGTTGAAGAGTAATCAATGTAAGGCAAGAGATTAACCTTAGATGCCTATTTTTTTCAGGATCACGGCATTTTCTTAAAGCAAATCAATCTCTCCACTTCTCTGTTAACCCTCACCAAGCACTAAAGATGCCAAGAACACCCTTGATGGACCTTCAAAACTTCACTTTATGTCAATCTGCCTCTAGAGGAAGAAGTGAGCTTAAAGATGTTTTTTTGCAGAAATTGGGCGCTCATTTTATATATCCTACTATATGGATAGATAGATGGCATATATATGAAGCAATCATTAAATTTCAGCTCAATCAATTAATGATCGTCAAATATCAAGCCTAGAAGTTGGACAATTCATAGCTGTCAATTTAATAGAAATATTTCTCTCTCCTCGTCCTCATGAGTGCTATCATGTCATTTTGTTAGGGTTTTGTCTTGTCCTGGCATTTAATGTGATGATTGGCGCAGATTCTTCCTTGTCATCTGCGATTGACGGCTCTCATCACGCCACATGTCGCCCTAGGGAAAAAGACAAAAGTTAATGGTTTATTATTTAAATATATATTTTAATAATTGGTAGGGATTTTAATTTAATGCAAATAAACATGTAAATATAGTCGGATTAAACTACTAAAAATGTGTGTTATCAAGCACGAACATCTTGAACATCAAATAGTGCTTCCATTTGTAGATAGCCAACATAATAACTATGAGTTCACACTTGTATGTTGGTTTTGCTCAAGCCAAAAGCATAAGAACTTGGCTGAAGTATGCTTTCGGTTGGGTGTTTTTCATTAGTATTGTGCCCACTCCTTCCCCTGATGCATTTTTTCTATCTCAAACAAATCTTGAAAGTTAGTTAAAGCAAGTACTAGGGTGGTGGACAGGGCAGCTTTGAGAGTCTCAAAAGATTGTTGTGCTTGAGTGCTCCAAGAGAACATGCCTTTCTTGAGGAGGGCATTCAAGGGTGTCACATGTGTTGTGTATTGATGGATCCCCCACATTATGGGGAGGTGTCCTGCACTCAACGAGAGGATGCTCATTGTGGACAGAGGGGTGGTAGTGGAAGCAGCCCCTCATTAAGGTGGGTGGCTTCTAGGATACCAATTTGGTAGATGCCAGATGGGGATCTCTATCAATGTGATGTAACCTTTAGTTTCATCGAGATGAAATCTGGCTTTGATAAATTTGTCAAAGGTTTAAGTGTAATAAGGTAGAGAGAGATAGAGATAAGGTAGAGATTAAGGTGAGACCGAAGACAAGAAGACCATTGTCACCATGAGATTGTAGAAGCTGACATCTCAGCAGGAAAGACCCTCTACAAGACGAGGAGGGATAGAGAAAGAAGTTGAAACCAAGAGAAAGAGCTAGGAGACATTGATAGAGATTAAGGGGACTCACACATCTGATTTTGCATGCCCCATTATGAACAATCCCCACTTTTTAAGTATCTAGGTGTGGGGTTGACTCGGACTGGGATGGTTGAATGGGCTAGTGTCATTCATAAACTTGGCTCATCATCATATCAGATTCAACAAGCATTTGATAATGGTCGACATGGGTCTGGAATGTAATTTTTTGCATGTCGTCTTTTTTCATACATATTTTTTGGTAGCGTCAAACACAATCTATCTTATAAAAAAACAAAAAATCCCTTGCAGTTCTTTGAATAGCTCATTGATAATCAGAATGGGGTATCTATTGGGCATTCCCAATTGGTCGAGGGAGCACCATTAGTTGTATTTATTTTTCAAAATGAGGGCAGGCCAGAATAAGGGTTACCAATGACAACAAAGCCCTGCTTCCTTGAGGTATTGCACATGTGTCTCACTCAACGATCTTCACCAGAGAACGTACCAAGAAAGAAAATAGTTAAGAATTTGGCGAGATGGATGATGTTGAGGTGGACGATAGCGATAAAAAATGGTGGAGTATGCGTCGCCCTGGGGGGGGGGGAAGATACCTGACAAAATGGACATCATGCCATGCCGTGCCCGAAAGGGAAATACTGATTGTAACTTCATGCCATGCCCTCCAATGAGGAGGGCTACATATTTAAGGGGAAGTGCAAAGATGAGAATGCCCCTATTGGGCTTACTTTTGGGAATGGATTGTTGATGTTGCACCCGCCTTTTGGTGATGTGAATGGCCTTCAGTGTGTAGGTCCCTACCACTTAGTGAAGTTCAAGAAATAAGTTATGATTGTGTCCCAGCATGTAGCATGCTCCCTTGGTGTGAGGTAGAGGGTGTGGGATGTGCCATTTTTTGCGAGCCATACTGTCCTTGAGGCGTAACTTGAAGAGAAATTTCTCAGGGTGTAGCCATTCTATTCTTATTATGGCATCAATGCTCCGAACAACATGCCTAGAAAGTCATGTGTGATTTCCAGTCCTTGGATGGTGCGTGTGACCCACTTTGTGATCTGAGTGCCTTAATTGTCATGCCAATCTTCCCTGGCGCTTGTTGCACGGGTAACTCAAAGTAGTAAATAATGTCATCCTGGATAAAGTTGTGTGTAGCTCCCCCGTCTTCTAGCATGATGATTGGGTAGCCTAGTAAGGTGCCTTGGAATTTGAAGGTTCGACACGTCACGAGGACTACTACCTGCACTACAGAGATATGGGCCATTTGCAATTCAGCCATCCCCACGGGATCATTAGCTTCCACTACATCTAGTCTACTGGGTTGTTTTTATCCATCATCTTATGATTATGTATCAAAATCAGATTCAGTTCATAATGACAACAATGAACATGCATTTACATTATTGCACTGATAATAAAGTCTGATGGCCTTGCATGTCTAAAACTCATTCTTTAGTGAGTTCTAGTATGTCAATAGTATGGTGGTATGTAGCGTTTGACGGTCACGGTCCGGTCCGGTTTTCTGGCATGGACCTAAACCTTACCTGAAGTTTGGTCCGGTTCTGGTCCGGTCTTGTTTGGTCCCGGTCCTGTCTGGTACGGGGGGTGCGGAAGAGCACGGGGTGGTGGAGGCATTGTGCACACGGAGCAGCGGCGATGAGTGCTTGGGGTGGGTGATGGGAAGGGCGACGAGGAGGGGATGGGTAGTGCTTGGGACAGGGTCCGGTCCGGTCTGATTTTTTGGCATGGACCTAAACCTTACCGGAAGTTCGGTCCAGTTCCAGTCCGGTCTTATTCGGCCCTGGTTTGGTTCTGTCCAACCGGTCCCGGTCCAAAATGTCAAAGCCTAGTGGTATGTACTTGGTCTCTGTTCTTGTGCAAGGGGTGAGACCCAACATGTGTTGTGCTCATGGTTGTAGTTGAGGCGAAGGTTCAAGCATGAGACATCACTGTGCTCATAAGGTGAAGGTGGCATTGCTCACTAGGTTTTCCTCGGCGTTGTCAACTATTACAAGTTTCAGCTTGGATGCGTCAATGCCCAAGGAGGATACTCAAAGCTTTTGCAAGTACTGCTCCGCTTTAATGGAGGTATCCATGTTGTTGTCCATGAGTTTGGAGCTCTTCACCTAGGCTTAAATGTCCGGTTGTAGCACCTGGAAACAAGTCTTTCGGAGAACCTCATCTGGTATATGGAGAAAGTATGTTGCTAGTTGCTCGAATTCCCCTCAAAATGCTGCAATTGGGCCATCTTTATGTAGGTTCAAGACACCATTATAAATGTATTCTAAAGACGTGCTGAAGTAACACTCGAACTTCACCTTAAAATCTAGCCAAAAGTAGAATGGTTGTCTATTCCCCCCGAGGGTGAACCAATCAAGTGGTGCTCCATCCAGATGTGAAGAGAAAAAACTGAGGTAGATGGGCTCACCAATGGAGTTAAGGCAGTAGTAACGCTCAACCTGATGCAGCCACACATCAGCGTTATCCCTAGGGTTCGCCCAACCGATATCCGTCCAATATCTGATATTCGGGAAAAAATGGGACGGTGCCGGATATCGGATATTGGACGATATCTGTCTCTAAGGGGTAGATAGATATCAGTATCGAATATCGGGGGGTGAGGATGAATCGGATATCAGATGCCGGATATCGGATTTCGATATCTGGATATCGGAACCGATATCCAGATATTGATATCTGGTATCGACCGATAAAAATAATATACACTTCATATTCTCCCTGTTAGTTTTATACGCATTGTGTGGTTTTGATTTATATTCAATGTGGGGTAATATATAGAGTGCAAACTTTTTTTTTCTTCCATATGGGATAACAGGATTCGAAGTTAATATAAACTCAGAATCCCGTTATCCCACATGGAAGATATTAGAAAAGTTTCTCTGTATATATTAAATGAGGCCGACATTATATTTAATATTAAAATAATATCAATAACAATTACCGCTACATTTTAAGACCCTTATATATATTAATTATTTAATATATGAGTACCCCGTCCAATAAATAGAAACAAAGTTTTCTATTTCCTTCCATATGGGATAATGGGATTTCGAGTTAAACACAAAACCCGAATCCTGTCATCCCATATGGAAGAAATTAAAAATACGCGGTTGTATATATTATACGAGATGTGTGATCAATTAGAAAGCTCTTCTGTTGCTCCCGTGCCCACGTTAATCATTGCGTAATGTTTAACATTTAATAACTAATATTATTTTAATTATAATTTGATGTGGATATCGATTTTCGATATCGACATCCGTTATAAAATATCGTCATCTGCCCCGTTGAGACGGAAATGGATGCCAACATCGAGGCGGATATCGGTATCAGATATCGGCGTTGTAGCAACCGATATCTGATATCCGGATCTCGAAAAAAATGGATCACGGAAAATGCCTTTCCGGTATCTGATACATCATAAGTCCCGATACCGGCATCCAGTACCGGTATCGAGACGGGCGAACACTAGTTATCCCCCAAGAAAATTGGGAGCTCAGCCACTTACACCACATGAGGGGTTTCTTGCATAGGGTGTCCATAGTATTTTATCACCATCAAATAAAGTTCTAGTCTTTGCAAGCGCGATGTATGATATATATCGGACGGATATTGAATATCCACCGGATACAGAATATAA
This sequence comes from Wolffia australiana, assembly GCF_029677425.1. Taxonomy (NCBI): domain Eukaryota; kingdom Viridiplantae; phylum Streptophyta; class Magnoliopsida; order Alismatales; family Araceae; genus Wolffia; species Wolffia australiana. Next base: position 584,701 of record NC_135845.1, read on the forward strand.
GATATTGAAATATATATCAAAATTTGGTATCTGAATATCGGTTTAAAATAAAGCATCCATCATCCGATGAAAAAAAAAGAAGAGTAAAAAATAATATAAATAATTTCAAAGAAAAATGTATTGACATATTCATTGTGTGCTACCCATAATGCAATAAATATTGTCGAACAAGTCTCACTGGGTTTTAGTATACTAAGGGGCCAATTTCGGTCAGCCCAGATAAGTTATGAATTCTTACCATTTCAAACAGTTTTACTTAATTGAATTTTGATAAAATCCATTGACAAATATCAATTCTACTAAAACAGGGTATATATATGACTCATATAGCATAGTTACACATTTATATGTTTTTAGAAAAACAATAAATTATTTAAATTATATTTCTATTTAAATTATACATTTAAGACCCATCTTTGCATAATGGATACAAAATACCCAAGCTTTAGCACCTGGTACAACTGTTCCTAGTGCAACAACAACTACGGGATTAACTAGGGGGAGGTGACTTAGTAGCAGTAGGCAGAAAAGTTATTTTATTACATATTCCATTAGGTACCACACACTTTTTTGGTTCATCACATTCATGCATTTGTGATCATGTGACTGTATTGATACTACTAAAAGGCGTGCTATATGCTTGTAGCTCCCGTTTGATATGCAATAAAGCAAATATTGGTTTTTGTTTCCCTTGTGATAGTCCTAAAAGAGGGTGTACATGTCAAGTATCCACATGGGATCATGTTTTCTTAGGTCTGTTCTAGATGTGCGATTCAATTTCGATAGTCATTTTTCATTTCAGTTGGAAACATGCAATAGGATGTTTGGGGCACTATAAGTGATCAAGGGGTCATAACTCACATCAATGGAGGAATCTTTTCATAGTGTCCAATACCAAAAAAACATATAACCGACACAGATATCTGATTTTGTTATCCAACCAAGGAGACAAAGATGAATGCCGATATCATGACCAATGTTGTCATCCAACCATTGAGACGAAGATGGCAATCAATCTTGGGCTGGGGACGAGGGAACACCAGTAGGCTGACACAAGAATTCCCCAGAGGAAGCACTTGTGATTTATAGTGTACGGTCATGAATGGGACGGTTATTTCATCCATGGGCAAAAACATTGTCCCGTCTAGATGATCAGGCAAAAGACTGATGTAGAGTCTTATGCCGGTCTCACAAAGGGGCCGTTGTTTGTCATGAGATGAAAAAACTGTCCCATTTGGGGGCCTTGGACAGCAGATGATTTAAAGAGGACAAAATAATGGGAGTCGAGCAGGAGCTGAGAGGACGAGAGGGAAAACTGAGTGGGAGCTGAGCATTTTAAGGGGTACCCCTTTATTCCGTGATAGTTGTCCTGGAACAAATGGGACGAGAATGTCTGAGACGGGATGGTTTCCAGATTGACAGGACTGGGACAAAATTATTTGGGATGAGGGGGGACTATGGATGAGACCGTTAGGACAAACCTCTGAAAATTGGGACATGTGACAAGACAACCATCGTGCACTGTACTTGTAGAGTCAGATAATTTCCAGATTGACACGACTGGGACAAAATTATTTGGGATGAGGCAGACTATGGACAAGATGGTTATGACGAGCCTCTAAAAATCAGGATGTGTGACGAGATAACCATCGTGCACTGTACTTGACGAGTCAGATAATTTCCAGATTCACAGGACTGGGACACAATTTTTTGGGATGAGGCTGACTATGGACGAGACGGTTAGGACGAATGTCAAAAAACTGGGACGTGGGACAAGACAACAATCGTACACTGTACTTGCAGAGTCAGATAATTTCCAGATTGACAGGACTGGGACAAAATTATTTGGGATGAGGCGGGACTATGGACGAGACGGTTAGGACGAATGTCAAAAAACTGGGACGTGGGACAAGACAACAATCGTACACTGTACTTGCAGAGTCAGATAATTTCCAGATTGACAGGACTGGGACAAAATTATTTGGGATGAGGCGGGACTATGGACGAGTCGGTTAGGACGAACCTCTAAAAGTTGGGACGTGTGACGGGACAATCATAGTGCACTATACTTGTAGAGTCAGATAATTTCCAGATTGACAGGACTGGGACAAAATTATTTGGGATTAGGCGGGACTATGGACGAGACGGTTAGGTTGAACCTCTAAAAGTTGGGACGTGTGTGGCGGGACAATCATAGTGCACTATACTTGCTCAGTCAAATAATTTCCAGATTGACAGGACTGGAACAAAATTATTTGGGATGAGGTGGACTTTGGACGAGACGGTTAGGTTGAAGCTCTAAAAGTTAGGATGTGTGTGACATGACAATCATAGTGCAAAATACTTGCTGAGTCTACAGCTGGAGGACGAAAAGAATGATGCTTTTGAACGGATGGAACGGAACGGAACGGAACGGACTTCTGTTCTGTAATCCGTCCAACAAATTTTTTTTTGTCATTTTCGTCATGTTCACGATTCTGTCAATCGTCCGTTCTGTCAATCGTCCATTGAAGTAAAGGGAACGGAACAGACGTCCCAGTGATGAAACAGATGTCCTTGACCCCCCCCTCTTTCCCTCTTCATCTGTCGTCGCTCTCCCCCTCTTCGGCTGTCGCCTCTCTCACTCTCTCTGTCTCTCGCCCCTCTCCCCCTCTCCGTCTGTCGCCTCTCTCCCTCTCTCCGTCTCTCGCCTCTCTTCCTCTTCCAGTAAGTAATTACACAATCGACATACCAAATTGATACATTATACCGATATTAGATTACGAAAGCAACAATGGATTTGTATTTAAATGCACATTTGAATCGGTAAAAAATCAAACAAAATTTTAAGTTTTCTAATAAATACATTAAAAGAATCGTCATCACAAGCGTCATCACAGATGACGGATGATTAATGACGAATGACGGAAATCCAACCGTTCAGTCATCCGTACGTCGCAATTTAAACAATGACTAATGACGATGATGGATGACGAAATTTAAACGGACGGATGACGAAACGTCATCCGTCCTCCAGCTCTAGATGAGTCAGATAATTTCATGTGGCCCAGTATTCAGCCTGAGCTGGACATCGGACGACGTGGCCCATTCTCCACGACTCTATCCATCATCGTCTTCCTCGCGGAGATGAGAAATCCCATCGCCATGGCCGCCAAACCCTAGACCTTCAATGGCGGCGCCATAACTGAACGATGATGTCGTCTCATCAGCAAATCGGAGCTGGCCTTCGATTATCAGCGAATTCTCGAGCTCTGAAAACGCCAATGGCCGCGGCTACGAGCAGAATTCCTCTTCCTTCTTCCTCTCCATCCCCAAATTCCTCAATTTCTTCCTGGAGGCGCGCTCCGGAGATGCGCGAGATCGGTAATTTGGGGATCGGGCGCCGGTTCTTGCGTGGAGGTAGGTGGAATTGAGACCCAATTTGCCTCCGCCGTTTGCGAATGAGGTGTTTGTTGTTATTTCTGCGTCGAAATTAGGGTGTTTGCTGAAGATTTTGCTCGTTGGGCGGCTACAGCCTCGATCGTGCGAGTTCTTCCGCTGACGGAGGAGAACGTGGAGCTTGTTCTTGATGAAGTGCGGCCGAGTCTGATGGCGGACGGCGGAAACGTGGCGCTCCACGAGATCGACGGGCTCGTCGTGGTTTTGAAATTGCAAGGGGCTTGCGGATCGTGCCCGAGCTCGGCGATGACGCTGAAGATGGGGATCGAGACTCGTCTCAGAGATAAGATCCCCGAGATTTTGTCTGTCGAGCAGATTCTTGACACCGAAACCGGCCTCGAATTGAACGACGAGAACGTCGAGAAGGTCAGGAATTCCCCATTTTTATCTATCCATCTATCCATCTATCTATCTATCCATCCATCTGTCTATCTATCCATCCCTCTATCTGTCTATCTATCCATCCCTCCATCTGTCTATCTATCCATCCATCTATCTATCCATCTATCTATCCATCCATCCATCTGTCTATCTATCCATCCATCCATCTATCTATCTATCCATCTATCTAGCTGTTTGTCTGTCCATCCATCCATCCATCTGTCTATCTATCCATCCATCCATCTGTCTATCTATCCATCTATCTAGCTGTTTGTCTGTCCATCCATCCATCCATCTGTCTATCTATCCATCTATCTATCTATCAGTCTATCTGCCTTTCTTTCTGTCCATCTATCTATCCATCCATCTATCTATCTATCTGTCTATCTAGCTGTTTGTCTGTCCATCCACCCATCCATCTGTCTATCTATCCATCCATCCATCCATCCATCCATCCATCCATCCATCTATCTATCCATCCATCCATCTGTCTATCTATCCATCCATCTATCTATCCATCTATATATCTATCCATCTATGTATCCATTTATCTATCTTTTTTTTTGTTCTTGAATGCAAATTTCATAGAGAGAAAGAGAGATAAAAAACCCATATCAAAAAGTATGCAAGAGAAAGGACTAAAACCCGTATTTAAGAGTATGCAAGAGAACCATATATCTATTTATCTATCTATCCATCTATCTATCTATCCATCCATCTATCCATCTATCCATCTATCCATCTATCCATCTATCCATCCATCCATCTGTCTATCTATCCATGCATCTATCTATATATCCATCCATCCATCTATCTATCTATCAGTCTATCTAGCTATCTTTCTGTCTATCGATCTATATCTATCTATCCATCGATATAAATATATCCATCTTACTATTCCCTCTCTAGTTATACATGTCTTTCTCTTACTGCCCGTCTATATTCATCTCTATATCCCTCTTTTCCCCTCGCCCTTTTTTCCTCTTTCTCTTACTACTTTCTCTCCGTCGATTTATCTATCTCTCTTACCTTGTTCCTATCTGCTCGACCATCCATATCCATCTATTTATCCCTCTTTTCTACTCGACGTTAGATCTTTTTCTCTGACTGCTCTCTTCTTGGATTTGTTTATCTATCTTTCTTATCTTCCCTCTTTTTGGTTGCCCATCTATGCCCATCTCTTTCTCTCTTTTCTAGTCGTCCTTTCTATCTCCTTTCTCTTTCTACTCTCTCTCTCTCTCACTCTCTCTCTCTTCCTGTCTGGTTGCCCATCCATCTCCTATACTTTCCACTTTTCTAGTTGCCCTTTCTCTCTTTCTCTGAGTTCTCTCTCTCTTCCTCCATCTCTATATCCTTCTTTTCCACTTTCCCTTTCCGTGTCTTTCTCTTTCTACTCTCCCTCTCTCTCTAAAACTCTCCATTCACCTGAAAAAGTCTCTCTAAACCCCACATCTCTCTCTAGAATCCATCTCTCTAAACTCTCCATTTCATGCTTCGCCAGCTCATTTCAAACCATGCCACCATTACATCCCCATCGATTTGTTTTGAAAACTAGTCTCCTCTCTACAGCTCCATCTACCTATCCATATACATTTGCTTATGTCGATCCATCTCGATCTCTTAACATCTTGCGCATCGTTTAGATGAATGGGGTAGCGAGATAAAGCAGAGATCCACTAATGATACATTCCTTGTTTTCAGAACTCATCTTCTCTCCTTACATTTACATGCATCGATCCATCGATCAGTTTAATTGATTGGATCTCTCTCTCTCTCCAACTATCTCTAGACCCATGCTGGGTCTAGAGAGAGAAAGACAGAGATTTAGCCGCATGGGCTCTCCATCTTTCTCGCTTCTTATTCATTCATACATTTACTGTCCCACCTCTCCTCTTTAACCTCTTCCGAGTGGATCTCTCTCTCTTCATCTGTCTTCATACCCATGCCATGGAGTAAGAGAGAGATCATGTGTGCATGGACCATTCGTTTTGAGAACACATCTGCTCCATCTCTAGCACTGCATATTCATACACACATTAACCCATCCACCCCTCTCTCTGAACATCTTTCAGAGTGGATATACATATATAACTCTCTGTCTCTATCTCTCTACCGACATCTTGGCACAAGTGGTATACAGAGAAAGATATATATATATATATATATATATTAATATACATTGGGAACTTGCCAAGAGAACTCATCATCTCTCCATCTCTCTCGACATTCTCTCTCTCAACTGCTTCTAGAGAGAGAGAGGGTCTCTAGACCCATGACTATCTCTAGATCCATGTGACTTCTAGAGAGAGATATTCAGAATGAACGTGCATGGCCCATGCAGGTGCTGGCGGAGATAAGACCTTACCTTGTGGGAACAGGAGGCGGGGAGCTTGTGCTCCTCCAGATCAATGGCGCCGTCGTCAACGTCCGGCTCAGCGGCCCCGCCGCCGGCGTAATGACCGTACGCGTGGCACTCACCCAGAAGCTCAGGGAGAAGATCCCCTCCATCTCAGCCGTCCAACTCACCGAATAGTTTTCCCCCATTCAAGAATTCTTTTATTTTATCAAAATTATAAATCCTGCAAAAACCCCTTTTTATCGAAAAGTCAACGCTCCATGTCTATCTACCCACGCGAGAGTCAACTCTAGGTGGACCACCGGATCGAGATCGAGGTTTGTGATCTGATCAGCTCTTGATGGACTGTCATGTGTGTGGACGAGTGGGGTCTGTGTGTAATTTGGGAAATGTGTGCAGACTTTATCTAACACTAAACTTTTCTACCTGCGTAAAATTTTGGATTCCGGGACGAGATGGTTCAAGACGAGACGGTTCAGGGACGAGACAGTTTAGGACGGCCCAAAAAAAATGGGATGCAGGACGAGGACGAAAGCCAGCCCGAACCTGTTTTACACCAATTTTCAAGATGATGGCGGCTACCGTTTAAGATGGTCAATTTTCTGACCAATTTTCTGGCTACAGCTAACTCAATTTTGCAGGATTTAGAATTTTGATAAAATAAAAGAATTCATGAATCTAAGTCAGGAATTAAGAGTCTTAAGTCAGAAAATTGGTGACTGTTGTGGGGCCGGGGGGAGGTTAGCGGGCCGCGGGCCCGGTCGGGATGGGCCGGCTGGTCCGGGTCGACGGTTGGATCGGGCCGGGTCGACAGCTGGTTTAACATATAAATAAAGATTTGAACGAGCGAGGATAATTTAAAATTTTCCAGGAGAGGAGTCGGCTTCTTGGGAAACAAACCCTAGCCCGCGGCTCCACCGGCCCGCGGGCCCGCCGCTCAGCCCGGCCCCTCGTCGCCGGCGAAATCTCGCGGCCGGCGATTCAAATCGGCAACCCGCGCTTGTTTCTTCCCCGAATTTCGATCTTTCGGTATGGTTTTGTCAGCACAGTCCTCTTTTTTTTCCTTTTTTTTTTGGTTCTCCTCGATCGGTTGTGCAGATTGGTTTATCCGGAGGGAATTAGCCTTCATTTTTCCGAATTTATTTGGTATTTTGCGAATTTTTCGTTCGCCGATTGATCTCCAGAGGTGGTTGGGGACTCTTGCGGGATTTTCCTTTCCTGTTAGTTTTTTTTGTTGAAGTCGATAAGATCCTGCTTGGAATTTTGGGGACGATATCATCTGGCTTTCCAGAATTTGAATCGGTTCTGTAGTAATTGTTTGAATGAATCAGAAGTTTTGTAGAACTTTGATCATGCACTGATCGGTTCCCCCGGGCATTGTCGGCGACGACGCCGTTGCGGAATTTTCCACCGTCACTTTTCTGTTGAACTCGCCGGAATAATCTCGACTTTTCCCGAATTCAATCGGTTCTTCAGCAAGATTAATCAACTGTTAAAATTCTGTGTGATATATTCCTCCGTTGATCTGTCTCCTGGAAAAAAGGCATGGATGTCAGATTTCTCCGTTCTCCTTATTTTCTGGATGAACTCGCGGATATCATCCTACTTTTTTGAATTTCGATCGGTTCTTCAGCAATCATTGAATCAAACTCCCAAATTTTTTGTAAAATCTGTTCCTGCTCGGGGACAAAAGGTCATCAAGGGTGGATTTATCCTCTCTCCTTTTTTCTGTAGACCAAGCTAGAGATCCATAGATAAACTCATTCCACTTTCCCCAATTCCAGTCGAATTCCCCACAACCAATTCAAATCAGATTAAAAATTTCCCCTGATTGACTCTTTGAACCTCAAGATCAATCTCTCAGGTGACCATGGACATTATCCCCGCCGACGGATTCAACAAAGCCGAGAGAAACACTCCTCAGAAGGCAAAGCCCATGAGGAAGCTCAAATCCCCACACTGGCAGCACTTCACCATCAAAACTCTAGAAGATGGATCTCTCAGAGCCTTCTGCAAGTACTGCAACAAGTCCCTCACCTGCGGCCCGAAGGCCGGCACGAGCCACATCGCCCGGCACGCCAAGAACTGCCGCAAGCTCCTCTCCCCCTCCAGCCCGTGCCACGTGTCGTCCCGGCCCACGAAGAACAGGGAGAAGCTCCAGTGGAAGAGGAAGACCCAGAAGCCAGTACTTGGCTTCTGCAGCTCTTCACTAGACCAGAATCTCTCTCGGATGGAATTGGCTAAGTTGCTCATCGTTCATGATCTGCCATTGAAGCTGGTAGAGCAAGAGGAGTTTAAGAGGTTTGTCAAGAGCTTGAACCCAGAGTTTGGGACTTTCCAGAGAGAAGCCATTGTTGGGGACTGCAAGAGCATGTTTGAATTGGGAAAGACAGAGCTGAAGCAAACTTTGAGATCATGTGATGAGGTGAGCCTGGCCTTGAAGATCTCTGTTTCAGAGCAAGATCTCAGCTTTCTCTGCATCACTGCTCATTACATCGACGAGAGCTGGAGGATGAACAGGAAGGTGATAGGCTTCTCCATGATCAAGAACCCGCCCGAGGGGCCCACCATACTGGCCATCATCATCAGGTGCTTGGAAAAATGGGGGATTGAAGGGAAGATCTTCAGCGTGACTTGCGACGACGGGCCTTTGAATTCGGCCGCCTTTAAGAGCACCCTCCATCGGCCACGCTGCTGCGGGCACATACTGAAGGAGATTGCCGAGGGCGGGCTGAGAACTCTGGCTGATGCCGTTGGTGCGGTCCGGGAGAGCGTCAAGTACATTAGAAGTGCCTCCTCTAGAGAGCAAGTGTTTGACCAGGTGTTGACCCAAATCAGCCTGCTCAAGAAGAAAAACCTCGCCTTGGACGTGCCCACCCAATGGGCCTCCACTTTCCTGATGCTTGACTCCGCCGTGTACTATAAACGGGCCTTTTTGGTTCTGGGCCAGTGGGATGCAGGCTACACCATTTTGCCCTCTTCAGAACAGTGGAAGAAGGCTGAATTCCTCTGCAGGCTGCTCAAGATCTGCCACAACGCCGCCAACGTTCTCTCTGCCGCCAAGTCCCCCACATCGAACCTCTGCCTCCATGAGATCTGCGCCGTCCACAATTTCCTCCGCCAGGACGTTGACTTCAAGGAGTCAACTGTCAATGACATGGTCCAGGCTTTACGGTCAAAATTTGATCTATACTGGGGGGAGAGCACGCTGCTGTATGCGATCGGCACCGTGCTCGATCCCCGGTTCAAGATGCTCTTCCTCGAGTACGCCTTTGAGCAGATCTATGGCCGGGATTGTGCGCCGTATGTGGAGGAGGTGGCCCGGACCTTGGACGCCGCCTTCTTTGACCACAAGGAGCGGTCAATGAGGGCTGAGGCAGGGGGACGAGGGCAGGAAGGGAAAAAGGATGAAGATGGTGGCTGTGAGGACGACGATGGCATGGAGGAGACCGAGGTCTTCATTGGGTATAATCAGTTCCTGAGCCAGCAGATCTTGAAGGAGGTGAAGTCGGACCTCGACCGGTATCTCAGCGAGAGTGTCGTACCGCTGAACCAGAAGAGCTTTGACGTGCTGAGATGGTGGAGCGATAATTCTCTTGTTTACCCAGTCCTATCGAAGATGGCCCGAGCCTACTTGTCAATCCCAGCAGTGGCAACAGCGGTGGAGGTGCCCCGGCCTGATCAAATCGGTGAAAGCTCGGCCTCTGACATTGTCGAGACTCTCGTATGCTTACAGGACTGGCTCCGAGACGACTATGCTGATGGTTAGTTGTCCCATTTGACTCTGGTATTTTGGAATTGGATGTTAACCTGTGGTTTTGATGCAGGGACCGAGGATCCTACGCCGTGCTAATGTAAATTATGTTTTTCAGTATGATGCAAGTGAGAGTTAACCTTTGAGGGTTTGTGAGGAATCCATGGGGTTGACTTTTGCTCCGTGTGCAGGTCTAGAACTGGCATTGGCTTATGGTAGGTTTGCCTGTAGATAAATGGGAGTGGAGACTTGTAACTGCAGTGAATTCACGAAATTCCAAGGGCAGGGCCCGTAAATAATTCAACAATTTTTTTGCTTCTCTCTCTCTCTCTCCCTTTTTCTCTCTCTTTGTTCTTACACTTTAAGTTGCTGAAGGAAGAGTGAGGCACAAAGGTTCTGCCTGGAGCAGGTCAAGGATGATCTCTGCAAAAGCTGGGGAATAAGCAGAAAAAAGTAACATGAGAAATTGTAGAATACAGAAAGATAGAGATAGAGATATAGGTTAGAGTCATAGATAGATATGGATGGAGATGTAAGATATAATGAGGATAAGGATAGATAGAGAGATAGAGATGGAGATAGAGAAAGAGTGACAAACCTTCGGGTAGGCTTGTCAGTCTAAGAGCTTCCTCTGCGGAGTGGAGCCGGGTGGGGCCGGGCCGCATGGGAGAGGCTGCGTCGTCCTTGCCTGCTGCCAGGGGGACTCTGGAGTTAACTGGCCACGTCAACACCCTGATCTTGCTTGGCATGGAAGAATTGAGGTCTCCATATCTGAGGCTGAAGGTCACTCTGCTGCGACACAGATGAGAAATGAAAATTCTGATCTCCCAAAAGGGTTTTTTGAGAGAGTTCTTGAATTCCATGGGTTTTATCAGAGGGAGAAAAAGAGGCTAAAGATCTTTCTTCTACAACCCGGATGACAAATGAAAGTTCTGGTTTTCAGAATCTTTAATATAGTGTGGGCAATTCTTTTAATCCAAGGTAGCAAAGTTTTAGAAGTCATAATATTCTATATAATATATATAAAAGAAATAAGAAAGAAAACTTGGCTTAATGAAGATTTAAAGTAAAGATGCGAGTTTACGAGCGGGCGCAAAGCGAGAAACCCAAGCAATCAATTCATAAACCCAAGCCATCCATTTGAAAGTGTTTGTCGTGGGGCTCTCATTTTTTATATAAACATGAGTTGTCAAGTTTAAGTTAAAATATCATCTTACTAAGTGAATAGATCTTGAAAAAGGTAATTACGAATTACTATTGCTATAAATAAAACTTCTTTGTGACCTTTTTTTAATAATGATAAACAAGTTGAGAGAACCGAGTCGATCCCTAGAGCAACCCACTGGTCCTAGAACCAGAAAAATGGCTAAAAACTTAAGACACTCAACTTGAAAAAGAAAGACTAGATATATATATATATACATATATAGAGCAAGAGAGAGAGAGAGATTACCAGATGGGATTCTCCACCACAAATTCTATCAAATCACACGAAAGGCTGCAAAATAGTTCCTTGATTTGATTCCCATACAACTCCTTTAAGACTCGAACCTGGAGGAGAGTAGAAAGAAAAGGAAAGAATAAGGTTCTGGTAAAATAAGCAGAATCTAATTCATATATATTCCTATCTTAGAGAGAGAGAGAGAGAGAGAGAGAGAGAGAGAGAGAGAGAGAGAGAGAGAGAGAGAGAGAATGAGAGAGAAGGTATGAAGAAACCTGCTCCCTTCGGTCAACATAGGTTTGCAGGATGTCTCCAATGTAATCAATAAATTTCTGGAAATTGAGGAACAAATTTCAGGAAAGAATCAGAGGAGAGAAACTAGAAGGCAGACAGACTAACACAATATTGAGGGGATTCTTACGATAGCATTGGATGATAGATAATCATTTTCCACTTCTCTCACCGGAAGGAAGAATGGAATTGTGTGTTCTGCGACCGTCATTTTTTCCAGAAATGACTTGCTTTCAAGAACACAATGATATATTTCACAGGGTTCTCCTGCGAAAACATGTCGGCAGACGTTACAACCAGAAATTATATCAATAAATCTCCGAGTCTGAGATGCCACGAAGGCTAATAAGAATTAGTCCGTTAGACCTAAAAGAGCATCTGATTTTCCAGAAGTATGCAAAATCACTAGGCTTTTTCCGATAAATAATTTGCTTAATCGACATAACTTCGCATCTCAAAATAGATAAAGTACAAAAGACTACGTCTCTCCTCTTTAATTTATAAGAGAAGTTTCTAAAAAGATGCAAACGCAGCCTCATAAATTCGAAAATTGAGAATTCAGTGAGAAGAATTTTTTTAAAAAGAATCATTGAGAAGAATTAAATTGAAAGTAAGAAATTGATATGCTGACGATTACTAATTATAAAAGCTTGTCGACATCAGACAGGAATATTTCTGTCAGTTGTCTCATAAACTCAGAACTCATTGAATTAAGCTTACCAGCAAAAGACGTCTCATACTGAATCCCAATCCTTGCACCCTCCAGACAACAAATCACCTGCTCAGAGGGCAGACGAGTAGTATGAATAAAGATTTATGAATTTGAGTTCATTAAAGTGCTGCATTAAATTTCATTTTTTGGCAGTAGATGACTATCATGAATAGGCATTCAATCATAAAGCTTCAAAATTATTGTTTCAACAATAAATACATATGCTAAATATAAATATAATAACCATAGAATATTTCTTCAAAAAAAAAACCATAAAATACTTGTATGGTTGAGGCAGAGTGGGGAAGACAGCTTCAACGGGTGGCATCATTCACGAAATGTTTGATGCTGATTTAGAGGGACATGAATCGTAGGGGACCAGGTTGGTCCTCCTTGTAACTTTTGTTTTTATATCTATGGTATCAAGTTGATCATTGATTTCGGCTTATCGTCTTTTTTCTCTCAAGAAAAAATTTGCATGATAATAATAGATGGAAATTTTTTACCTTGTTCCCAGTTCTATAAGTGATCTTTCCAAGGAAATGAGGGTCTGGAGGTATACTTTCTTGGCTGGGCATGGCTTTCCTGTCAGCTTCCATGTGAACCTGGTCTTAGGAAAATGCACCATTCAGTGGCAATCATGGACAGCAAAAGCCAAGCAGTCCGTAACGACTAACTTCGAGAGGATTTAAGGGAAATAAAATAAATGAGAAAAAAATATCAAAAATATCAGATATGAAAACATATTATATCAACGAGAATAAACAAAAAATGAGAGAAAATGGTGTACATATTAACAAAAGGCAACATATCATTCAATGTTTAAAATTGAGTCAAAAGATTCGTGAGAGAAAAATCAAATAAGTGTACCCTTTCACGGATTGTGGCAAGAAGCCCATCATTCCACTGCTCCCCCTCGAGAAATATTTCTGCCAACAAAATATTTCTTACTGTACGAATTATTGCTATTTTTCAGTAAAATATCAGAAATCGGCATCTAGTAATGAAATTGAAGCTAGACAGTCACAGGATGAGTAAACATGATCAATGTTTATTTATAGAGCCACAAAAGGATTTCAAAAAATCAGTTCCATAAATTAATAATTATAACAGAAGTAGTATTAGCTGGGATCATATTATATCAATGAACATGATCTCCTCAAAAAAAATCAATGATCAAAAGCACCTAGAATATTGAGAAGGCAATTCATGGACTAAAAAAACCAGCATGACAAGTACGACTATGATTATCACACCAATCACGAGGACAAGTAGAAATTAAAACATAATCCTAAAATAAATCCACTCGCTTAAGAGTATCAAAATTTTAATTATATGAAATAAAACACTTCAGCAATTCAAGGTCCCTTGGGGCAACAGAAGCTCCTGATCTTCTCCCAGCTTCGTGAGAAAATATAGAAATTTGGAAGATATAAAATCTTATGATGTTGTTGGACATAATTTTGTAAACTCCGGGTGTATCATATTTTTGTCATACCCAGAAAATATGAGATGACAGCTTTTTAGATTGGGAAAAAACAGTCAAATTAGGCTTTGAAAGAATGCCGATGTTCACGACTCTGACAGAATAAAATGGAATTGGAAGAACATAATGAAATGCTCAGAAGAAAGCTGAGAGGAAAAACCTTCTGTCTGAGAAGCTCGGGCTAATTCAAATTCCTTTTGCAGACGATCAAATGTCATCTTGTCTGTGTCCCTAGAACAATTGAGAGAATTCTTCGAGTCACAGTCAAATATTTTATCCCCATAAGATTATACTTTACCAAAAGACCAAACCAAGAAAACAAGATTGTTTTACAAGCCATTTAGAACAAGTTTCCTAGGAAAAATCATTACCTTGAAAGCCGTTCTTTTAAATCTTCGTGTTTTTTAAGCACAATCGACACTGCAAAACGAACAAAAACGAAATCGTTCAATCGGCAGAAAAGGATGGGCGAAGTGAACAAGAACGTCGTATTTTTTACATCTTGCTCGAGTTGTCTCCAGCCGAGTGTCATCGTCTTGCATAAAACTCTGAAAGGCAAAAATCAATCATCACCAGATTTTTGCTTACATTTTTTTCTTAATAATAAGGATTCCAGGCATCGGGTCTCTTTAAACAAAATTATGATTTTGAACTCATAAGAATCTCACGGAACCAAGAAAAATCCATTGAAATGAGTGAAAAAAGAGGCGACAAGCTTTCTTACCACATCTCCCGCAAAAGAACGAGATCTTCCTCTGTACTGTTCCAATTGCTAGACAATAGGCAAAAGAAGACGTTAGTAGACGAATACTATATCGAACGAGAAGAAGAACCGAAAAAAACATATAATTTATGATATGCACAAAGAGGACGTATCAACCTTGTACATGATATCACCGGGAACCGAGCGCTTCCTTCCAGTGCTGCTTTTCTTCCGCGAGTACTCATCTAGATCGCTGTCCATTGATCGAAAACTGAATTACAAGCAACTAGCCGATCCAGCGGGTAAAAAAGAGCGGTTGAACTGAACGGCGCGCGAGGAATCGGAGGATGACGAACAGCGAATTGTAGAATTTCACCACGCGGTGGAGATCGATTACGATCACCTCCGTCAGACCAAGAATCGATTACGATTACGAATTGACTCGACTGTCGATCCAGAGTGGAGTAGTTATCGATGAAACTCCCGCTTCTCCGCTCGTCCAAGAATTAAAATCAAATGGAATGAGATTAAAACATCTAAGGTAGGGAAGGTCGTGCGGTGCAGTGCGAAAATTCGCACCTGAGTGTGCGAATTTTCGAACGCACAAAATGGCCTGTGCGGTGTGCCGTGCACTTTTATGCGGAAAAGCGCACCGCGCACTAAATCGCACATTGCGCAGTATTTTTTCAGAATTTTTTAATTGTTTAAAATTGTAGTATTTTAACTTAATTTTTAAAC